>NC_135449.1:16950606-17150606 GCF_051991255.1 Vanacampus margaritifer
AACAGAATTCCATGGCGCCGAGTTAATATGGTAAGAGGACTTTTTATCCTTGTTGTTAGATGAATTCTGTTTGTCGTGGACTCTGCGACGGGTTTTGTCGGCTAAATTTAGCTACGTTGTACGTGAGATCTGAGTGGACAGGCATTCTCTTTGTTTGAGTGTACGCGTTTGTTAAGTTCCGTGGCGGTGTGTTGGCGCCACGCGGTTTTCTGTGTCTGTCTTCTACAATGTGTGCGACGTGTCTGTGTCGCGGCAACCTAGGTTTGAGTTTCGTACGTAACGTTACGATAGATTGTGCGCGAATAAGTCGACATTTGAACTATACGTACATGGTGACGGTCTTGTTTACGGAAGTACCGTCACATTGGATTCGGCGCTGCTGTGATTGAGCCAGCATTAAGGTACAGGTTGACGCGAGCGGCTTTGTTGTTTTTGTTGTTTATTGTTGTTTTTGTTGTGTTTAGCCGCTCGCCAAGGAATCGATAGATCTAGATATAAGTTATTTTTCGACGGAGGCACGGTGTATTTTGTTACGTGAGTCCATGCACTTCTGAGATATTTGTGTTCGTCTGGTTATTTTATTTTTTGGAGTAATGAGCAACGTTGCGGTGAGAATTATGGCCTCTTGAATTGGTTCGACAAGTGAGACGTCACTGGATTACTTAAATAGGAGTTTGTGTTGCGTATGAGTGCTGGGCCCATTTGGTGAGACGAGACTGTGTGAGGTATATGTGGAGCATGTGTGAATTGTGTTTTTTGGGGGGATTTGATTTTTTTCTTGTTTGTGTGCAGGGAGTTGTGACTGTTTGTGTGACCCTGACAATGGAAAAAGTGGATTGCGTAATGTCCTGGAGGAGTGTTGAAGTAGAAGGGCAGTTTTTGTGTTTTTTCTCCTTAATGCCTTTGTGAAAATGGAGAAGAACAGAAGTTAAGTGAAAGGAGGACTGAGTTTGTTGGAGACAGGTATTTTTGTGTCTCCAAAAATAAGGGAGATCATTGTATATGAATGGCGTTTTGCAGAAAGTGGTCAAATGCAGGTTTCAATGAAAAAAGGGTGAAAAGTAATTTTTTTCCTCTCTCTCCAATTCCTTTGTCCTCAAAAGTGGGGGTGTGATTGGAAGAGGTGGCAGAAACTCGTTCTGCATATTTTGTTGTGGGGGAGAATTCCTCTTTGTGACAATTTTTAAAGCCCTTTCCCCCATGCTTGTTTAGAGACAGGCTTGTGGGGATGGAAGTGTGCTATTGTTTTAGGAGGTAGACTTGTCATTTTTTTTGAGACAAGCAAGATCTGGTTGCAACCCTTTGTGTGTGTGTGTGTGTGTGTGTGTGTGTGTGTGTGTGTGAATAACAGGGGTCTTCTGATGTTAATCTGTTAGATCAAATTGTTCCTGTTAAGCGGAAGGATATAGAGGTTTAGATGATAACTACAGGTCACTATCCGTATTATTTTATTAATCAGGTCTGCTTTTTATAGTTGAATGTGGAGTAATAATTTTTTATTTTTTTGATAAAGAATTTTTATTTTTCCCCTGCATCTCTCATAACTCATTCGTAGGTGTGAAAATGATTTAACCTTTGTTCTGTCTCTGAGTTCCCTTTCCAGAATTTGAAATCGGCCATTTTGCGTGGCAGTCCTGAGGCTTGAGAGAACTTCTCATGTGGGCGCCGACTGGGAGTTGTCACATTTTAAGCATAATTTGAGGTAGCATGTAATGAAGAAGAAGTCTATGGTAGACATATGCGTAAATATAGTAATACTACTTGCTATAGGGTAGTGAATAAATTTCTAAAAAGCTACAGAATAAATAAAAAATAAAAATAAATGAATTACAACAAGCAGATAGTGCTCTCTTGCTACGATCTCATCTCCCTCTGTCTGTTCCGAGTGTATAATGTTTCAAGCAGGTTCAATCTTTGGCTAGAGGAACGTGCTGGATTACCCTGGTTGTTGGGCCACGAATATGGACAGTTGTCTCCTGCATCTGCTTGGTGTGATGAGTGACCGGCAAGCTGCACGAAGGCCACTTTCGGGGGGCAAAGTGGCCACACAGACTGCGACAAGGATGGTACACTGTATATCCGCTCGCCCTGTGACTGTTCAATGACACTTAGGCATTGTTTGAGCATAATGTCCATCAACTTTTTGAGCAGACATCTCGAACTCTCATCACAGCCGTCTCGATGACCTGTCAGGGGTCTCCAGTGAAAGCCCAGGCCCGCTTTGAACTTTGCCCTGCACAGCTGCTGCCATCTGCTGGACAGGAATGAATATTGACTCCAGTTGTGGACTCAAAGTTCTGGAATCATCTGAGATTAGCTCCTTGGGTCGTATTTTGGTCTGTTTGTGTACATTTGCACTCTGTACTATGTCAGAACGGGAGATGTGATCTATAGCAACGCAGTTTCGGAAATTGACAACGGCTTATGTGAATAAGGGTAGGATAAAATTTATTTCTATCTTAATTACTCTATTTTCCGTTGTTTGATGCTTGTTGGGTTTGGTCTTCTAATTTTTTTTGCCCATTTCTCTTTTATAATTTTAGCTTCTGGCTTGGGACTCATTTAATGTGAACACTTACGGCGAATTTGCTGGTTAAATTTTTAATTTTTGATTAAGCTCACAGCACTGTGATCTTTGGATCCCACGGGGGATGCTCTCTGCAAGGTTCCCTGCTGTGTTTTACAAGCCCCACTACTCTGTAGAAGAGGTGGGGTTAATTAGCATTTTAAGATTACTTTTTGGTTTGTTTAAAGTAGGTATGTTGTCTTGTTTTCCCTCTGATCTTTTATCTTACTTTACAGTTTGTTTGATTTTCCTCACTTTGTGTTGCCTGAACAGGATTCAAATTTGCATCACAAACGCTTGCCTCAAAGGCTTTTGTTCGCAATCTGTTCGCTGCTACAGTTTTCACATACTTGTCTGAAAATGACCTGAGTTGATCTTTATCAGATGGGGGAATTACTGGTATGTCTGTGTGTGTCGTCACAAAGGAAAGTATGCACACAAACAGTTCATGTTGAATTAAATAAATGCGTTAGTCTGAATGTGATAATTCTACAGTATGTGAGAATGAATGAATTCACAGGAGGAGAATTGAGGTGATCGGACTTAGACTTGGAGGAATGTAAGTTTTGGCAAAGACGACACTCATGGCGAAAATAAGGTAAATATATTCCATTTCAGAAACAATCTCTCCTCAGAAGTGTTCACGATCCGGCCGGACGTGACCTCTCTGGGTTAAGATGTTGTTTTTATATGATTTACACTGATATGATAAAAAAAAAAATACAGAAATTTGCTGGTTGTGACTAAAAGCACATTCATGTTAAATCTACAACAGTAAAGATCATGGTAAAATATTTGATTAATCATTATCTACCATCATAAGGGTTTCCTAGAGAAATAAGATCAGACAATGAAACCCATTTCAAAAACAAAACTTAATAAGATATAGAAAAGGCATTGGGATTAAAACATATTTGATTTAGTATATTATCTCTGTTCCCAAGGACAGATTAAAGAAAAATAGAAATATTAAACAATTGGCCTCATAAAGGTTTAATTCGCTACAAGATTTTCATTGTTATATCATTGAATGTGCAAATGTCATTAAACGGATTCTGTTTGAATGTCACAACAAACAGAACTTTTCCCGGGTCCAAGAGCAAAAACTACCAGGTGCTCTTTCCAAAGTAAAGAATGGAGAATATGTATGTTATAAGTGACTAAATGAAAATGGTTTTTGCATACAGATTGGTGAAGGAGAGGTCGATCTGATTTGCTGCTCATAAAGGGAGGGGGCCACATCGTTCCACATGTGGTCCACAAGGCTCATCAATCACATAACCTGACCCCGACCGGGGGGGTAACCAAGCTGCTGACCCAGATGCCCCGGCTGTCTGTTCCAGGAGATGACTTTGCGGCACAAACACCGTTGCTATTGCGTCGTGACACTTTTTGTTGAATATAACCACATCACATCGGGTTATGCCTTATATATGATATGCCCCTTCCACTGAAATTTTTTTAATGAATCAAATTGTTCTTTAATGCCATATGACTGCTAAACTACTCTCTATTGCTCTCTCTCTCTCTCCTGCCATTCTTATTTCTAAACTCCACACACAAACATTGTTTAATGTTGCGATAGTCATTTGCGACGATCAAGATAGACTTTCTCTCTGAAGTGTTTTTTAATGTTTATCTTGTGTGTTGGGCTTTTTAAAGAGCCCAAATGGGGGAATTGAAAGAAATATTCTGTTTCAATTTAATTATAACTGTTTGGATTTAGTTATAACTATTTAGAATTGGACAAAATTGCTTTGATTTACTCAGTATAGTTTTGATGTGACAATTCAAATGTTTAAAGGGTGTTGATTCTCCTGCAGGACAGAAGGGGGAGCGTTGTTGACCAAATGTATTGAGACATCATAGTGACCAATGGGGGCGTAGTCATGTGACTTTGGGAGGTAACGTTTTGGAGGACAAAGGGATATTAGCCACAGGCGGGGGATGGGAACTTTACAGTTGAGAATTCAAAATGGCGCGGGTGGCTGCCATCGTCTCCTGTCCGCGATGTTGTGAATAAATGTGAAGAAAATGCCTGAATTCACTGATCTCATTGTATGTATTATTAATCAATGACATGAACACGCAAATGGTAAGAACCCTTCATTCCAACACTAGCAACACATTTAAACACGGAAACACTTACAGCTATCTCTGGGTGGCGGCAGACCTGTATAGGACGCTGTGTGCGACTTTGTATTCCGTTCTCAAAATCTGATTAGCTGGTGCAAACAAATGTATTTATTTATTTTTAAATGTTGGTGAATGTGCCAATTTTAACTCTTTCACTGCCAGACGTTTTCAGAAACGGGTTGTCCCCACTGCCAGCCGATTTAAGCATTTTGAGTGATATTTCAAGGTCCACAGAAAATGTTGTGTTTGGACTATGGAAACACACATACTACCAAATGAAAGATTGGACTCTCAGCTTTAATCAGAAAAAAAGTTTGTTTCTACCTTATTCCGTTCTTCAGTAATCAACAATAGAAAATGGTTACTTTCACCGAAATTCTCTGTTTTGAAACAAAAAACGGAGAAAAAGAGCTTTTTGTGAAACGATGTTATTTCATGCACTCTAGTGAATTGTACACTTCTTTTTGTCCATGAATGATGCCACAAACACCTAAATAGTGCTTTACTTCTGTAAAACGCTTTCACCAACAATGAAAAAGTGTTTTTTGATTGCAAAATACGTTTATTTCCATTCAACAGTGTAACAATTTGACAAAACAATTTCGCAAACTATTTACAAATGTGTGCAACTGTGGTACTACTTACAATTATGTGGATGTTTCAAATACAGTTTTTCCTTTTGTAACGCTCTCCTGCGTGCAAGGAGACGCCAGGACTCGCACAACAGTTTACTTTCACTTTCGCATTGGTCCGTTTTGCGTGCAAACGTTACACTTTCTTGACGGGCTTTTTTTCCGGGGAATAAAAAGCAAGTAGCAGACTGTACACACTTCCTCCGGTGAATATGCATTGGACTCGGGGCACTCTCCGTCGTCTGATCGAACGTCCACCTGTGCGTGCTCGGTTGCGCTCCGCGTTACGACACCGTCATAGCCGCCGCATCAGCGGTTCCAATTTCGCCGTCAAGCTCGGATTCACCTTCATCATCATCGATGATGATCATCGTCGTCATCAATGTGCTCTTTTAGCGTTGGTCGATGCCTTTCGTCTTGTAAGTGTAGAGCTGCTTGCAAACGCTCGCCATTGCCCGTTCCCTCCTCCATCTAGCTCCATCTAACGTCTTCTACTGCCGCGTCAATGCTTCCCAACCACGGAGTCACCACCCTCATCTTCATCATCGATGATCATCGTCGTCAACAATGTGCTCTTTCAGCGATGCTTTTGGTCTTTGAAAAAAACGGCTCGGGCGTGAGCTCCCCGCGACCGGCTGCCATTTTTCCTTTGTCTTCCATTCTCATCTCCTGCTCGACGCTCTAGCTCCACCTCTACTGACGCCCACCCGATCTTGTCAAAAGAGAGTCATCGCTGCCCTCTAGGGGCCAAAAATAGTCATTAGGCACAACAGACAGGCTGGAAACTTTCACCAGACATGCGGAAGGGTTTCCTCTACCCGTTTCAAAAAAAAAATAAAAAATCATTGGATGACGTCTTTTGACGTCATTGGCAGTGCTCCGTAGGTTTTTACTTGACGTCTTTAAACGTCAGTGGCAGTGAAAGAGTTAATGTGCCATTAGCCAACATGTCTCTGGTGTGGGCACATTTCAATTTATATTGTGCTTGGTTAAAATGCCAGTGCTAAATAAATATTAACTCTTTGACCGCCAAAAACGTTTAATAACGTTTGGTAAAATCCAAATGAGTGCCGCCAAAAACGTTAAAAGACGTTAACTATGTTTTTTTTTGGGGGGGGGGGGTGGAGGAAAGCCTTGGTCAGCTGTGCTCAAAGTATCAAGCAGATCGATAGTATAATGACTATTTATGGGCAGCGATGACTCTCTTTGGACAAGATCGGAGAGGAGTCAGTAATAGAAGACAGAAGGTGGAGCTAGAGTGTTGAGGTAAGAATGGCTGACCGGTTGCAAGCAGCTCACGCTTAAGCATTTTTTTCAAAGACGAAAAGCATCGACCAGTGCAAAAGAGCAAATTGATGATGATGATGGTGACTCCGAGGTTCACGCCGAAGTCGGAAGCGTTGACGCGGCGGCTTCGATCACGTCGTAAAGCCTCACCGGCTAGCGATGCTAACGCCGGAAAACGTGGTGCAAAACCGAGCACTTCTGCACAGGCGGACGTTCAATCGGACGACGAAGAGTACCCCGAGTCCAATGCATATTCATCGGAGTGGGTACAGTCTGATCACGGAGAAGACACTGGTTCTGGACTACGATGCCATCATGAATCGAGTGGATAAGATGGATCAGAATATCTCTTACCACCCAGTATAGGAACTGAAGGACATGAGGAAGCCATACGTAACACCAAGTCACCGTATCATGGTCCTGAGAGTAGACTTGATGACAACATGGCCAAACACACACTGCAGTATATATCTGCTACTCCCCGGAAAAAAAGGGCCGGCAAGAAAGTGTAGGGTCTAGACGCGAAGGGGCAATCACAATGAAACTAATCTGTGGTGCAAATCCTGCTGCGTGTGCTAGTGTTACACAATATACCCCGCAAAAAGAAAAGCTGTAGTTGAAACATCCACACAATTGTAAATAGTACGTACAACAGTTGCACATATTTGTAAATAGTTTGCCAAATTGTTTTGTTAAATTGTTACACTGTTGAATGTAAATAAACTTATTTTGCTATCAAAAACACTTTTTCATTGTTGGTGGTAGTGTTTTACAGAAGTAAAGCACTGTTTAGGTGTTTGTGGCATCACTCATGGAAAAAAAAAAAAGTGTCAAATTCACTTAGAGCTTATGAAATAATATCGTTTCACAAAAAGCTTAATTTCTCTGTATTTTGGTCCAAAACAGAGCATTTGGGTGAAACTAACCTATTTTCTATTGTTGATTACTGAAAAACTGAATAAGGTAGAAACAAACTTTTTTTTTTTTTTAATTATTAAAAATAATACTTGTAAACAGTCAATGAGTACATCATAAACGGAGCATAGAGGAAAACAAAGAGGATAAATGCAAAATCTTAAAAAGCTTCACTTCTTTTTTTTAACAACTTTTTTGTGTGCATACAACAGTTGTATGTAATATGCTAATTAAGCAGGTATAGGCAATAGTTGAAAGTGGCAGTCACAAAGCCAAGTCTGCAAGCTTCTGGAAGGCTTTGAACTAGGTCATGTTCACATCAAGGATGTCAGCATAATTTTTTCTGACTCTGCTGCTGAAGTGGTTCAAGCCAGTGGCCCGTGGGTGTAGAAGAGCAATACATGCATGGGGGGAAGGGATGATCAACCTCAGCATGAGGAATTATCATCAAAGAGGCTCAGTTATAAACACGAGATTTTTATTTTTGTCTCAACTGATTTCCTGATTGCACTAATAAAATTAAAGTGATCACAGGCCATACAGTGCACTTTTAGGCTACGTTCACACTGCAGGTCTTAATAATGGAAGAATGTACAAGTGCCTCTTGGCTGTAAGGACATTCATCTAATGTTAGACCAATTACCTCCAATTTCTGTGCATATCACACTTTTGCCTCTACAGGCAAAAAATGGTTATACAAGCAAAACATTTTTACCACATTTTAAAATTAAAACAATCCATTTAAATAATGCTTTTCAGAGTAAGACATTTAATAAACAATGTTTCATACTCAATGTGCTTCACATTTTGTTATTAAAGTACAATATTAAAATTCATTCTGACAATAAAGGATACCAGCAAATCAGGGGACCATATCATACACAAATACAGAGAAAAATAGTTTTTTAAGGGTGACTTTGGGGAGAGGTGTGTGTGTGTGTTGGGGGGGGGGGGGCATATTACTATATATCCAGGGTCGTATTATACTTGGGAAAATTATGTAATGTGTGTGTTCCTATGAAAGATCATCTTAAAACATTGCTTAGCAACAACCAAAATTCAAGACAGAACAATAAGGATTTCAGTGTATTACAATAAATTTTATTTTGAGAACAGACAAAACACAGAAGAGAATTATGTCACATCAAAATGTTTCATGACTTAATAAGATTATTAGGTCTCGCTCTGTAAAAGTAAAGACGCTCAAGAAACACTGAGGCTTTAATATCATAATTGCACAGGAAAATCAAAAACACATCTCAATCTCAAGTACATGGTTATCTACAGCAGACTTTTGGTCTGTGATTAGATTTATCTTCTTAAAAATGGGCATTACAATTTGTGCTCACTTAGGCTGCGTTCACACTAGTGTTGTCACGATACCAACATTTTGACTTTGGTACTATACCTGTATAAAATACCTTGATACCGTTACTGAAACAAAAATCTAAAGGGCCAGGAGTGATTGCTGCTTTTTCTTCTGCTTACCGCGAAAAACATTTGCTCTTGTTACAAAGCGTCATGTCGGCTGACTATGTAAGAAAAAGTTCCATATGACACTTTGCGCGTCATACTTCTCAATGAGGAGTGGATGACAAGCGAGCGCTTCAGTGTTCAGTGTGTGAAGCCACCTTCCTGAGCCCTCTCACACACAAGCTGAAAGAGGCGTGCCGCTTAAGGCGTTTTCTAGATATCGGTAGACAGGTGGCCTTGCATGTATGTGTACCCGCCTTTAAAACAGAGTTGGCGGACTGTCTCGTATTTATTTCTCTAAGTACCGGTGCTAAATTTTTTTTGATACCAAGCCGTTTTTGATGCCAAAATATCAAGGTACGGTACTGGTACCGGTATCCCGTGCAACACTAGTTCACACTGCAGCTCAAATCTGATTTTCTCACAAGTATCTGATTTTTTTCATGCAGTGTGAATGGTACAATTCCGATTTTTTTCACACCCAACTTGGGCCTCTTTCGTGTGTGGATATAAATCGGATGTGTATGCCATGCGTCTGCACTGTGAACACTCATCCGCACGCATCCGATTTATACGTCATCAAAAGCCTGATATGCGCCCTGCGCGGGTGGGAGAGAGTGCAGGAGTGCCCGAGCGTTCGCACAGCTAAATTTGCATAATGTTTGCAGACAAGACACATGAATTGAACTCCTAACACGTCCGCGAAACGAGTCCACCAGTCCACCAATTTGTAGCGTGTGTTGGCACAGCTAAATTTGCATATGAGACTTATAAAAGTCGCTTGCCTCAGGGGCTTGGCAGTTGGCTGGCGGTAAAACGTTGCGAATCGAGTTATTTCCGTGAACACTGCAACGTGACGTTTTGGGTGTACGTCACTCGACGTGTGCTCTCTGCACATGCGAGTCACATCACGGGGCATTTGTTTTTGCAATGTGAACAGTACATTTCAAGAATTTGGCCCTCTTGAAAACATAAAAAAATTATGTAAAATTCTAATGCCATTTCTCAGTCATTAAGATCATGGTACTCTACAAAGGTTGAATTGAGGCAACTGGACTTGGACTTGACATTTGACCTTCAGTCCCAATTTTGTGTGGAGTCCGCTTATTCATGCTTCGGTGGGTGTGTCCCCTCAGCTATATCACAAACAGGGTGTTGTTTTTGTTGTTGCCTGGTGGCAAAACAGTTAGGGCAACCCGTCACTTGGAATAAGACAATCTTTGGGGGTAGGGATGTCAGGACAATGTTATGGGCAGACTATCAGACAATAGATGATGCCTCAAACGTCATCTTTTGTTTAGATATGCCTTTTCTTTGATGTTTATTGTTTTTATATATATATATATACATACATATATATATATGTATATATATATATATGTATATATATATATATATATATGTATATATATATTTGTGTATATACATATATGTATATATATATATAAATGTATATGTATGTATATATATATATATATGTGTATATATATATACTGTATGTATATATATATGTATATGTATGTATATATATATGTGTATATATATACGTATAAATGTATATATATATATATATGTATATATATATATATATATATACTGTATATATATATATATATGTATATATATATATATATATACTGTATATATATATATATACATACATATATATATATACATACATACATACACATATACACACACACATATATACAAACACATATATTTATATATACACACACTTATATACATATATTATATGTATATATATATATATTAATCAATTAGGGCTGGGCAACGATTAACATTTTTAATTTTTAATCGCATTGTACAAAATCACGCAATATAAGGAATCCCCCAAATGTCAAAAGTATTGTATTGCATAGCACCATTTATTTTAAATGTATTGCCATACAAATTTAAGTACCATAACATTTGTGACTTAAATACCTTTTTCATACACCTGTAGTTAAATTAAATGTTCACGGCCACTGCCAGGGTATCAATCCTGTTTGAACTGGGGGGAAAAAACTGCCCACAATCATAAAATTAGGCTATAACACGCAATTTCTGAAGTAACAGCAGAAACATTAGGAACAGCATTTGTCACATCCTGCAATTGTACATTTTGTCCCCTGCACTAAGCCAGTTGCTAAGACATACAAGGTTATCAACATTTTTAGATAATAAGGAAGCTCTCTTCTTCTGTACAATAAGACCAGGCAAGGGAAAACAACCTTTCACAGGGAACGGACGTGGCAGGTGTCGCTAAGTATTTCTGTGCATAGCAGGCTAGTCTGCTGTGTGCAGACCACCAATCTAATGGACAGGATTCCTAACTAATGGTGGGTTCTGATCTGTATCGACGCACACAGTACTCAATTGATTCTTCATCCGGTTCAGAATCAGACTCAGATGAAGCAGCCAAAAGGCTTGTTTTTTTCTTTGGTAGCTCTGATGTTTTTTCTTCCACAGATTTCTCTTCAACAACCAGCTGTTGCATGACTAAATTGGTGACGGAGGCCCATACCTCATTCCTCTCAGCTCAGGGTATACACATGAAATCCTTAAATCTAGGGTCCAATGCAGTAGCAATCTTCAAATACGCAATGTTGGCATTTTCCTTATGTGTCTCCAGGTCCTTTCTGATTGTAGATTTAAACTTGGCCACATACGCAGGATCATCATCTGAGCTCTCCATCACTCGAGCGAGATGGCAAAAGGCAGGCAGAGCCACAGAACATGAGACGTACTTTTCACATACCTGTAACAAAATCAACTCCACATCAGTCAAATTTCATTCATTTTAGACCCACATGGTTTCTAGGGGTGCCTGAATTTTAATTTCAGATTCAGAAAAGTGCTTGAATATTAGTTTAGATCCTTTACATTATAACTCCATAAATTTCACAAAATTGACATCCTTTAATTTCTAAACCTGTTCATATAATGCAAATCAGATTAGAAGTTCATAGCATAATAAAATGTACCCGGTGATAAAGATAAGCAGTGACAATATTTAATCATGAGTATGTATAGCATCAGTTCCTGTAAATAGGCATTTTACTCAGTGAGGGAAACATTACACAACAAACATTAAGCATGCATGAATTTCCCCATGGGACCCAATGTAAGATTTAAAATATTCTCAACATATTAACAACACACACATGCCGTCTTCCATGCACATATGACAGGATTGTGAGAAATATGATGTACTGTAAATCATACCTGAATGGCTCCAGTAGCGTTTCCAACCTGCACAGAATGTCTATTTCAGCTTCCGATGGCATGGCAATCCTGGTGTGTGGGGTGAGGACATCCCTCAGTGGCTGTTCGTTTCTGATGATGCTTTTTTTTTAATCACTTGCAGAGTTGAATTCCATCTTGTTGGAATGTCTTGTATAAGTGACTCCTTATTTTTTCCATGTTCAACTTGTCGTTGCTCCAATTCTGCAGCATTTGCTGGACTGTGTTTAAAATGCCACACAATTTTTCTGCACTTGGCCAAGACATTGTTAAACGCACTGTTATGCAGAGATACTGTGACAGAACGCTGGAGAATGTGTGCTAAGCATGGTGACTTTTTTTGACACATTCCACTCCTGTGCAACTTGCATAAAATGTCCAGCGCGAGTTTCTGCAAAATGCCTCGCTTCTGTTTTCATTATAGACAGAGCATGTGAACGCAGCTCCCACTGTTCATCAATATAATGCACTGTAACCCCGAGGTTATTATGGTTACCCAAAGACATCCATTAGTCCCCGGTGAGAGCAACAAAAGGTGCACGTCGTAAATCTGCCTCTTTGGCAGTCCCCTCCTTTTCATACAACTCGTGTACGCGTATTCTTGTGATGGTACGTCTTGATGGAATTTCATACCCGCCGTCATTTGTTGCGACTCTGAAAGCATTTCTCAATCCGACATCTTCCACAACACTCACAGGCCTGCAGTCCATTGCTATCCACTTGGCGATGGCATTTGTAAGCTTCTGTTGCCTTTGTTTATCGATAGTTCTTCCACAAGTTGCATCTAACGTAGTCTGACAAAGCGTAGCTCCACTGCTTGTTTCGTTGCATGGTATACTAGTGCCAACCGTGTGTTTTGCATTTAGATGATATTTCAGACTGGATGTACTCCGGTGATAAGAAAATTCAGCTCTGCGGTTGTTAGAAATGATTTTGTTTCTGTCGACTGTGCTCACAAAAAAAGTGAAAACGACCGTGTAAAAGTTCCGTGCTCTTCTCCATGTTCGTAACTTTTTTTTAAATATATATATCTGTCTGGCCGCGATAACCTTGCACTTGCAAGATGTATTCTCGCAGTATTTGTGAGTTCACAAACTCCCGAGAATCCATCGTGTACCGCTCCCATTTATTTCCACCGATACGAACCACTAGTGGTTCGAACTAATCACAGAGCGACATTGTACATTGTAAAATCAATCTGGCTATTTATTGCCAGGCTATAGTCGCCAGTCCGCCACTATACTTTCTTTTCAGTTTTGAGCGCCGCAACCGGAAGCAACACACTTTTGCAATAAAATAAATAATACGAACGACGTTAATGTACGATAAAATAATTGTTGGCATTAATAAATTAGTGAATTAACGCAAAGTTAACGTGCCCATTCATCTTTCCAACAACTGCAACTATTTTCCCTGTCTCTGCTGAAGAAAAGCAGCTCAAACCATGATGCTGCCACCAAAATGTTTGATAGTGGGGATGTTTTTTGGTTGCCTCATCCCATTTTTTTATACTGTATTAGGCTTGTCTTTGTACTGTTTCAACTGATTATAGGTTGAAAATGATTTTCAAATGATTGTTTTCTGTTTTAATTTACACTTTACTCAATCCCCCAACTTCATTGGAATTGGAGTTTTTGTACCCAGGCGACCAGTCTAGGGTGCAATCTGCCTCTCACCCAAAGTCACTGCAAAGTCATCTTCACGCCAACCTGTCTATCCCTTTCAGGAACACCAAATCACGAAATACAGCAGCTCTGACCAGCCTCCTAGCAAGCCCAGAGGTGGAAAATCCTGGTCTAGAAAGTACAAACCCTGCCACAGTTTTGCTTTAGCCCCAGGTGCTAGCTAGCTAGTGAAGACATTTAACATTTTCAATTTATAGTTTTGCTGTTTTTGAATTTACTTATAGGCATATAGATGTGATAGAATCATGAGTGTTTAAAAGAATACAGTGGGATGGTGATTTTGTGAACTTTATTTTGATCTTCGTACCCTCAAAGCTATTGAAGATAGGAATGTGCATGATGTTATCAGAGTCTCTTGTCATTAGAGACTAAAAGTCTGGGGTCAGATCTTGATTACATCTGTTCCCCAAGCAAGAAGGGGAACTGTATGTAGATGTCCTTTGTTCAACATTACACCTTTGTTCAACCTGGAGTCGACATGTCTGTATGTAAACGTCTGCTTACTAACAACATTACACCTTTGTTCAACTAGGAGTCGACATGTCTGTCCTTTGTTCAATCAAGAGGCGGGAAGAGGAACCTTTTATCTTTTGTTTATAAATGAGCTGATGTTCTGTAGACTGTTACACACTTGGGGTTTCACGTCGCATTCAGATGTGAGTGTCCTAACTGTGTCTTTAGAAGCTTCTAAATAAATTTTGCAAAGAAAACTTCTCCATCAGATCTCAATGCAATTTATTTGGAACACGCAAAGATTACACGTAATATAGTAATCAAATAATTCCTTCAAAATGGTGACCCTGACGACGACGGAGACAAATTGAGACATTTTTGCAACAGCTGTGATTGGTCCTGAACACCGGATTTCGAAAGCGCAAAATATTAACAAGGTGAGTGGACATTTATCCACGTAGAGAAATTGGTTGTTTAGAATCAATACAGTCGCATTTCGTCTGTGCTAAATTGTATTTGGGATCTGTGAACAAGTTAAGGGGGGTTAAAGTCGTATTTTTTACGGAGGGACGCGAAAGTCCTCGATTTTGAAAATTACTACGACATTGAACTATGCATAGGAAGTGATGCCCCGTTGTGTACGGAAGTGACGTCAGGTAGGAGCGCTCCGCCGTTTGAAACGGCATATGAGATTGAGTTTCCACGGAGGAATATAGGCTGTTTTTATTTTTTGGTGTGTTATAAGCCGCTAGCGTTGATCACGCGTAGTGAGTGCTGTGTTAAACGCCCGTATATCGCTACGGTGTGTGGAGTGGTATAAAGCCGTCCGTATATTTCTACGGTTCGAGTGCTGTGTGATATTAGCCGCCCGTGAAGATCCTGGATATATTTATTAAAGTCGCGCAGAAGGTATTTAATATCTGTTTTATTTTCGTCGTGTTTTAATTTTTCTGAGAAAAAAAAAAATATATATATATAATAATTTTTTGGGGGGGATTAATGAGAATAGTTTTGATCTGTTATATTGTAGTATCATAAGTGAGACGTCACTGACTTTATAAATATTAAAAACGACTAATTACTACATATTATGGACGAAAAATTCTGACCGTAACTAAGGATGGTTCGATTTGCATACGCTTCCGGTCGAGAGGAGAATTGGTCGATAAGCGAACAGTGAAGGCTGTAACGTTCATGATGCTGGACGCATTTCCACCACGGCGTCGAAGTAAGTTGAAACTCTTTTAAATGTATGAATGCGCACTAATAGTGATAGTGGTTGGTTCTCACCGTTGAAAAATGTGGTGTGTTCATGGAACTTGATTGTGTAAAACAGCGCCAGACGCTGATTACCTCCGTGAAAAACACATCTATACAATATAAAGTTGTGGACCAAATGTTGGTTTGTGCTAGAATGTTAGCGTTGGGTAGCTCTGTGAAAGTTGCGCGGATGGTGGTGTTAAGTGATTTTGAGAATAAGGAGGCTGATGCTAAGCTAGCGGCTCTGCCAGCGTACGAGTTGCCATGCGCAGGAGATGAGTTTTTGGTAAGACGCTACCGCGCGAATCTGTTTTTAAGGCTGAGGATGAGTTAGCTGCGGGCAGCCGCATCTGTTTAGAAATTGGAACATAAATTGGATGAAGTGTTGGCTGTGAGAGATGACCCGCGGGGAAAATTTGAACCAAGCGAGAGCTCTTGGCTTAGAAATGAATTGTTGAGTGTACGCGTTTGTTTGTTAAGCTCCATGGTGTGTTGTGGCCACACGTTTTTTTCGTTGTTTGTCTTACAATGTGCGCGACGTGTCTGTGTCGCGGCCGTAACGTTGCGATGGATTGTGCGCGAATAAGTCGACATTTGAGCTATACGTACGTGGTGATGTTATTATTCGACGAAGTAACGGTGTATTTTACAGTGAGTCCGTGCACTTCGGAGATGTTTGTGTTCGTCTGTGGTTATTTTATTTTTTGGAGGAGAAATGAGCAACGTTGCGGTGAGAATTATGGCCTCTTGAATTGGTTCAACAAGTGAGACGCCACTGAATTAAGTTGAGGAGTTTGTGTTGTGTGTGAGTGTTTGTTGGGCCCAGTTGGTGAAATGTTTGGAGCATGTGTGACTTGTGTGATTTGGAGGGAATGTTTTTTGTTATAAAATGACTAGGGTCAATTGTGTGATTATAATCGGAATTTTTCTAGTTGGTATGTGTGTGCGTATGTGCCGCAAAAGTTGAGAGAATTGTTGAGTAATTGAATGAGACCTAGATAAGGAAAGTGGGGGCTATCCGGGTGGTTTGGGAGTTAACTGAATCTGTAATTGTGAATAAGAAATGTGTGGGTGGATATTTCATTTGTTTTTCTTTAATATCTGTAACTGTATGTTTGGTGTTGTTGTTGAGTAGAAAAGACTGGTGTGATAATGGCGTTTGTTTTTCGTATAGGAATGTAGGAAAAAATAGGTTTTGAATGTGATTCCCCCCCTTTTTTCTGCTCCTTCCCTGTGTCTTAAATGGGAGGAGGGGGGATTTGTGTGTGAAATAGGAGTCAGAGGGCAATGTGTCCTGTAATGGGAGTTTTTCTCTTTTCTCGGTAAGAGAAGAATGCGGAAGGATATAGAGGTCTAGGTGTTAACTACAGGCCACTCTTCATATTATTTTTAAAATCAGATCTGTGTGTTTTATAGTTGAATAAGTAATAAAACCAAATTTTAATATAGTTGAATAAGTAATAAAACCAAATTTTAATTGAAATAGACTTTTCATTTTTGATTTTTATATTTCCCCTGCATCTCTGCTAACTTATTCGTAGGTGTGAAAATGATTTAACCTTTGTCCTTATCTGAGTCCCATTCTAGAAGTCTGGAGAGGACTTTCCTCCATGTGGCCAGGGTGACTGTGAGCTGTCACATTTTAAGCTTAAATTTGAGGTAACACGTAATGAAGATGTCTATGGTAGACATATGCGTAAATATAGTACTACTACTTGCTATAGTGTAGTGATCAAATTTAAATAAAATCACAAAATAAATAAATGAATAAATTAAAAATAGTTTGAAAAACAAAATATTTTGGGGGAACTTTTTTATTTTATTTTTTCTTGGAAATTGAATGACAACAAGCAGTGTTCTCTTGCTATGATCTCGTCTTCCTCTGTCTGTTACGAGGTGTAATGTTTCGAGCAGGTTCAATCTTTGACTGAAAGGTGTTTCACTTGGGTGACTCAACCAAAAAGTGCTGGAAATGGAATGGACAGCATTCTCCTGCTCTGCTTGATGTTCAGAGTGGACGGCGAACTGAACAATGGTCACTTTCGGGGGGGAAGTGACCACATGGACTGCGAAAAGGATGGTACACTGTAAATCCGCTCGTCCTGGGACTGTTCAACGACTCTTATGCATTGTTTGAGCATAATGTCCAGCAACTTTTTGAGCAGACAGGATTATCATCGATTCTGCCATGATGAGCTTTTCCTGAGAATTCCAGTGCACAAAGCCCAGTGCCCGCTTTGAACTCTGACCTGCACGGCTGCTGCCATCTGCTGGACAGGAATGGATATTGACTCCAGTTGTTGACTCAAAGTTCTGGAATCATCTGAGTTTGGTGCCTGAGGTCGTATGTTGTATTCTGTTTGTAGACATTTGCACTCTGTACTATGTCAGAAGGGAAGATGTGATCTATAGCAACGCAGTTTCGGAAATTGAAAACGACATAGGTGAATATGTGATAGGATATTTGGTAAAATTTATTTCAATCTTAATTACTATATTTTCCATTATTTGCGGCTTGTTAAATTTGGTCTATTTTTTTGTTGCCCATTTTCCTTTTAAATTTTAGCTTCTAGATTGGACTCATAGATTTGGAACACCTACGGCGAAATAAATTTTTAATTTTGATTATGCTCACAGCACTGATCTTTGGATCCCACGGGGAATGCACAAAGGCAAAGTTCCCTGCTGTGTTTTACAAGCCCCCACTACTCTGTAGAAGAGGTGAGGTTAATTAGCATTTTAAGAATACTTTTTGGTTGGTTTAAAGTAGGGATTTTATCTTGTTTTTCTGATTATAACTCGTTTCTTTTACTAGTTGAGATGGCAGATATTTGGAAGATTTGTGACCTGCAATAGATTAATGGGGTTGTTTTAAATCTTTTTCTCTTCTCTTCCTGACCCTTAAAGTCCTCCGCTGCAGTATCTTAATTTACATCTGCTTGAGTTGTTTTTCTCACTTTGAGTTGACTGAACAGGATTCAAATTTGCATTACAAACTCTTGCCTCAAAGGCTTTTGTTTTTATGGCTCCTGGCTAGCTCAGCTGGAGATCTTCTTGTAGTTCTGGTGTTGGCCAAATTGTCCCAATTTGGTTGTTTTTCTAATCTACAGGACACAAGGTGTCTGTTCTTTCCTCTTTGAAGCAGCAATTTGGAAGCGGCTGCAGTTTTCACATTCAGGTCTGAAATGATGAAAATTGATTTTTATCAGATGAGGAAGTCAGTTACTGGTCTGTCTGTGTGTGTCACGAAGAAAGTATGCACACAAACAAGTCATGTTGAATTAAATAAATATAGGACTATAAGTTAGTCTGAATGTGATACTTCTACAGTATGTGAGTGGGGGAATGACTGGTCTGTCTGTGTATTGTTGAAAAGGGAGTCTGAGGTGAGAATGACTGGTCTGTCTGTGTATTGTTGAAAAGGAAGTCTGATGTGAGAATGAAGTTTGGTGTGAGGAATTTACAGGCGGAGAATGGAGAGGATTGGACTTGGAGGAAAGTAAGTTCTACAAAGATGACAAAAGACGACCCTAATAGCAGAAATACGGTAAGTATGTTCCATTTCAGAAACAATTGAAAAGTATAATTTCTAGAGCCCATGGAATATGCCATTTAGGTGTGGAAGGAACATTGAGACACCTGGGTGACATTTTTTCATGAGACAAGTTGTTAAAAATGAACTGCAGGACTGCAGTGTTTATTAAAGGTATAAGTATATATATATAAATCTCTTCTCAGACTGTTTATGGCCCGGCCGGACATGAATAGTTCTGGGTTAAGATGATGTTGTTTTTAAATGATTTACACTGCTATAATAAAAAAACAGAGTTTAAAAATACAGAAATTTGATGTACGACAAAAAGCACATTTATGCTAAATCTACAACAGTAAATATCATGGTAAAATATTTGATTAATCATTATCTACCATCATAAGGGTTTCCTAGGAATATTGGATCAGACAAACCCATTTGAAAAAACAAAACTTCATAAGATATAAAAAAGGCATTGAGATTAAAACATATTGGATTTAGTATATCTGATCTCAAGGACATTAAAGAAAAATAGAAATATTAAACAATTGGCCTCATAAAGTTCCAATGGCTACAAGACTTTCATTATTGTGTCATTGAATGTGCAAATGTCATTAAACGGATTCTGTTTGAATGCCACAACAAAAAGAACTTTTTCCGTGTCCAACAGCACGTTCCAGGACCTACAGAACTTAAACAATTAACATTTGCTAAAAACTACCAGGTGCTCTTTTCAAAGTAAAGAATGAAGACTATGTATGTTATAAGTGACTAAATGAAAATGATTTTGCTTTCAGATGTGGTGAAAATGGAAATGGTCGATCTGGTTTGCTGATCATAATAGTGGGGGCCACATCCACCACAGGAGGATGCTAAGTGCTTTCCAGCACTGTTCCATGGGGGGGGGGGGGGGGGGGGGATCTTCACCAGGAGATGACTTCACTGCAAAAACACATCTGCTTTTGCGTCGTGACACATTTGGTTGAATATAGATATGGCACATAGGGTTATTTTTCATATGATATGCCCCTTCCACTGAAAATTTCTTAATGAATCAAATTGTTCTTTAATGCCATATGACTCTTAAACTACCCTCTCTCTCTCTCTCTCTCTCTCTCTCTCTCTCTCCCTCCCCTGCTGTTCTTATTTTCTGAACTCCACACATAAACATTGCTTCATTTTGTGACGATCAAGATCCACGCTGGACTTTCTCTCTAGACTATTGTGGGATTAAATGTCCGGGTTTTGAACTTATAGAAGTTCAATGGGGGGACTGAAGACATTTAACATTTTCAATTTATAGTTTTGCTGTTTTTGAATTTACTTATAGGCATATAGATGTGATAGAATCATGAGTGTTTAAAAGAATACAGTGGGATGGTGATTTTGTGAACTTTATTTTGATCTTCGTACCCTCAAAGCTATTGAAGATGGGAATGTGCATGATGTTATCAGAGTCTCTTGTCATTAGAGACTAAAAGTCTGGGATCAGATCTTGATTACATCTGTTCCCCAAGCAAGAAGGGGAACTGTATGTAGATGTCCTTTGTTCAACATTACACCTTTGTTCAACCTGGAGTCGACATGTCTGTATGTAAACGTCTGCTTACTAACAACATTACACCTTTGTTCAACTAGGAGTCGACATGTCTGTCCTTTGTTCAATCAAGAGGCGGGAAGAGGAACCTTTTATCTTTTGTTTATAAATGAGCTGATGTTCTGTAGACTGTTACACACTTGGGGTTCCACGTTGCATTCAGATGTGGGTGTCCTAACTGTGTCTTTAGAAGCTTCTAAATAAATTTTGCAAAGAAAACTTCTCCATCAGATCTCAATGCAATTTATTTGGAACATGCAAAGATTACACGTAATATAGTAATCAAATAATTCCTTCACTAGCTAGCTCCCACGGTGCTTGTTTACCTGCTCGGGCGCTAGCTAGCAAGCTAGCTAGCTAGCTAGGGGCTAAAGCCAAACTGTGGCAGGGTTTTTACTTTCTGCACCTGGATTTGCCACCTCTGCAAGTCACCAGACTTATCAACCTCTTGAACTCACAACTTATGGTCTAATAGCCCACTACAATACAGCACTATCCCTCAGTCTTGACTGAAATGTCTCCTTTTTTCGGCACCTAGTAGATAGGCAATCTGGCTTCAAAGTCTACTTGGAGGCCTAACATGCACTGGCGGAGCCATAGAGAAGGCCGGGGTGGCACGTGCCCCTGCTCAAATGAGAATAGACCCCGCAGTCACGAAATGATTGACACAACACGGCACCGGCGCATGGTGCCGCACGTCTTGCCAGTGCAGCCTCCCATTTTCTTCAATCAGACGCCTACTAATTGCTATGCCCCTCCTGCAGGTGGCGCTATGTACCACAATATGTTGTAATTCACTTCAATAGGAGTCTGGAGAAGAAGAACACCAACAACACCAATTTCAGCCAATCCAGGGACTGAATGAATATGACGTGAAAAGGCCAATTGGGACACAAACTGAAGCTGGCGGTGTTGCTGTAATAGATCTGTTTACAAAGAACTACAGTATACACACAAGGTGATTTATATATATATATATATATATACGTCAGATGATCACGTGACTGTCCCAAAATGGCCACTACAGTAGTGTTTACAAAAATATCCCTAAAAAGTACAAGGAGTCCTTGAGTTACGTCGTTTCGACTTTATGGCTCACGTGCCTCGTCCGTAGCACCTTCTTCTTAGTTAATTTTAAAGTTATTTTAAGTTGTTAGTTGTCCAGCAATGGACATCCATCGAGCAGGTTGGCTCACCATCAGGTGAGTCACATTTCCGCGTTTCCATTGGCTCCACTTTGCCGACCGTCAGCACAAGAATGACCGTGCAGAAACACAAAATATTGGTTCCGGCTGTCGCACAATTTTTTTTAATTTTTTTTAATTACTGTACAAAGTATTTGATGAAAATATAGACTTTCCCGGTGAAATACTACTTAAGTCGAAATTCCGGTTACATCGCCAGCGTAGGAACGGAACTTTTCTGTAACTCGAGGTGTCCCTGTACTATAAATTCATAATTGCTCAACATAAATTGATAATATTTTCAGTTAAGTGTTTAAATAAACCATATCGCAAAATAGCTGGTTAATTTTTAATAAATGATGTATTGCTTTAAAGACAAATCCGAGGGCATTCGGAGTTGTCAGGGCTTTGAACGGTATCACTATACAGTAGTTTCATTCTTCCAAGGTCCAGTCCGTATATTCCCTGTAGTGTCTGACACAAACAGACAATCTTCCTGCAAGCTACGGTTTCTGCCAATAGTTACTCGTCGGTTAATCGTAGCATGTTGTCGAGGCAAAGTATTTCTTGGAAAACTATTTGATTCCACTTCTGCACATTGTTTTTCCTTGTCCTTCTTTGGTATCTTCAACGTGTAGCTGGATGAATCTAGGTCTTGCGAATACAGTAAGTTGCAGGTATCCGGCATTTCAGAGCAGCTTGTGGTAGAAAAATGGTCTGCTGAACTATATGAGTGCCACTGGCAAGTATTTACCCTATGGGAAGGTAGAAGGAGGCTATGGCTGGAAGTGAGTAAGTCTTGTAGATTGTGGCAAGAGGTCTGGTGTAAACTATGACAGGATGCCTGCTGCTGCTGATCTAAGTGAGGGCTGGGGCAGGAAATTTGCAGGTCTCGGCGCGGGCCGTTAGACACTGGTGAGCCTTCAAGGTAGTGTGAAGTGTCAGGGATTTCGAGTTGGGAGCAAATCGAACTCCCGTCCATACTGTTTGATGCCATATGAGAGCGGTAGTTGCGGAGACATGGGCGTGGGTGATTGAACGAGCGTGACTTGGTTCTGTCAATAAGGCAACTCTGTAGTGGCACAGAAGGACGAGGGAGCTCGTCAGATAGGGCCAGAGGACATGGTGAGGGCGCTGACTCACTAAAAGGGGAGACTAGAGTAGCTACAGAGGGGGTCATTGCCGACACACAGCAAGAACTGGTGTGACTTGGAGTGAGATTTTGGGAACACGATGCACTTTTATGGTACAAGCTTTGCGGTGAGAGCAATGGCTTTTTGCCAAAGCATAAGGAGTTGAGGTTGCACTGTGGTTGATTAAGCTCCTGCCTCTGGATTTGTCTGTTCCCATCTCCATCAGCAAGTTTGGATTTGGCTGGGCAACAAGCCCACCAACGGTGCCACACATCATCACGCTTGGCACAGTGCTGGATGAGAAGAAAAAGTCCAAGAGTGACACAGAACGCGCCGTATAGACAGCTGAATATCATATCCAGAAAACGTCCAAGAGAGACTGCCAATGCTCCCAATGCCCATGTCGACAGAAATAGAAACAGTGTGAAAACTGTGGTCCATAGCTGTGATTTGAATGAGTGCTCATTGAAAAGCTCCGATACACCAGTAATAAATGCTGCACAATCACCAGCTGATCCAGAAGCCCCCCCAATGCCAGGTTGACATTGGTTGTCTGTGGAAGATAACTGCTGCTGCTCCTCACTCAGAACTCGGAGCTCGTACTTCCTCTCAGGATGGCGTTTAAGCTGGATATAAGTGCACAAGAAGTACACAGACATGACTAAGACCAAAAGACTCACAGGGGCATAGAATCCTCCCAGGCTTGGTTCCCATGCCATCCAGCAACTGGAAAACACAGCCAGGTACAAAAATATTGAAGGCTTTTCATTGAATTAAGATACAACTCCTTTGAAATGAGTACTTACTACAATGCATCATCCCTGCTACCATAGTTTTCCATTCCAAAGGCTGCAGTAATTCCAACAATTATGAGAGGGATGCCATTGCTTACAAGATAGAATCTGGAGAGGAAGAAAAGGTAAACATGAGAAAACAAATAACCAAATTTTCTGCCCTTTTGTTTATGTATTCATGTTGTAAACTTGTGTCACGCTCTGATCCTTTAATAGACCTATTTTTTTCACACTTCTGCATTTGTTGTGGATCGCGGATTTTGTATTGGGGCTAAAATCTGTGTTTGATCGATGCCGCAAACAAACGAGCCTTCACCGAAAACTTGGTCATCTAGTACATATTGGGATTATGACGCGTACATACACTACTCACAAAAAGTTAGGAACAATTGGCTTTCAGGTGAAATTTCAAAATGGGCCTAAAATGCATTCAAACCTTTACAGGTGAACTTAATGTGACTTTCTCTAAGCTTTTGATTGCACATGTCTAATGTTAAATGTTTCTGTACTGTTTGCATAAGTTGCTGTTCTCTAACGAGGAGCTTAACAGCAAAATTGACAAACGACAATGCTCCAGCTCATCGAGGTGGCATCGTCAGTGAACGGCTGTTATAGACTGGTGTACCTCAAATTAAATGGCTTGCACTTTCTCCAGGCCTGAATCCTATTGCAAACCTGTGGGATCAGCTGAGTTGCCGTGTACTGGCTCGCAACTCTGCACCCTAGAACATCAAGGACCTGAGGGCTGCTCTTCAAGAAGAGCGGGATGGCGTGCCTCAGCAGACAATGAGTCGACTTGTGAACAACATGAGACGTCGTTGTCAAGCTTTAATTGATGCTCCAGGGCACATGACGAGTTATTGAGACACTGACCTTTTTTTTGTTGTGGTGTACCCACCATTGTTAACTTTCTTTCAATCTATTGTTTGACATGTGCACCCTTCTACTTAAATGTCCTACTGTCATGATATATCACTGTAGCGTGAACTTTTTCCATTTTCCATCAATTTCACCTGAAAGCCAAATATCCCTAACTTTTTGTGAATAGTGTAGACACAAATGCACATCACACGTTATCATCATCATCATCATTGAAAACAGACTATATGAGTTTGAATGTCTCGGAACTCGCAAATTGGACTTCAGCCCAAAAATTCTCTGAGTCCGAACACCCAAGCAAAGCCAAAAGTACCTTGAATGGGTAGCCGAGTGGGTTGGAAATATAGCGAAAATAACTCAGATTTCATGAGAAATTAAATTGCGACTGTGCCAAAGGTAAGATAAAATCATATATATACAGTATATGGAAGGGCTTTAAATACAGTGATATACAGTAGGTAAGTTTACCTGAGAATAGTTGTTTTGCTTTCAGCCAGGATGGGACCGTTTGGGCCTAGGGCTTTAAGTGGGTCTTTGGACACATTGTTACAGATGTTTCTGGCAGTAAATGTCAGCCAAAGCATGGTAGACAAAGAAGCATACTGGAGCATAATGCCAACCTGCCAGAGATGAAGATATGAACAGAACAATAATGACAGATCATATACAAAGAGATCATACACAAAGATCATATACTACAGAGTATCCACTGAGACAACATATTCAGTTGTCAGTGGATTCTCTGTCTTCAACTATTTGTACACAAGCAATTAAAATGTATTCCCTCCACCATAATATGTCCATTTGAATCCTATGACCCCAGTGTTTGTAGGAGTGGCATTTGTGTTGAAATCACTACTGTAGTACTGCACTACATACAATGCGATGCTGTAGTACCATTGAGCTACTGTATAACATTTACTCGATGATTCAGTTTTGGTCAGGAAGGACTACAACTACAGAACACTGTACGTAAGGAGCAAAATCTAAAAATAACCATTTTCAGATGTGGGAGGTTTTCTGAGTCACTGATGCACATTGCCTGTTTTGAAATAGCACATTAAATGTACTTATTTTCAAGAGTCACCTCTCTTTTACTATAACAATCCATCTAAATGAAGTGTTGAATGTGTTGCTTGGTACACAAATACATTGATTTTGGATGTGTAAGTTAAACAAATACTAAATACAAAAAGGAAAAACGGCAACAAAATGTTGACATGAATAACCTATTCAGAGTAAACAATAAACAACAAAGAGGTGGGCGGAGCCACAGCGGAGGGACTACAACTAATAACAAAAACAGGGACTCTTACCTACACATAGTAGAAACGCAAAAAAACAAAAAACAAACACCCCACTGAAGATTATTAACAGCAGGTACTACGTAGGAGACTTTGCCCACCAAATCTCTCCAAGGAGACTGTGGAAACAAGAAAATGAAACGGCAGAGGCAGGCAGAGGAACAGGAACATTGATGATTTCAAATACAGCAACAGTGGTGCCTTGAGGTACAAGTTTGATGTGTTACTTTACCACACCCATAACTCAAAAGACTTGTATATAAAATCTCTTTCACCACCTGATCTAAGGTCTGGTCTACCTTCAGTTGCCATATTGTCAGGTGAAAAAGAGGAGTCTGCCGGAACACACAGCATCGTGCAATGCAGTCTGCCAAATTCCCAAACAAAGCAAACTAGACTTGCCCCGGCACGAAAATCAAGATGTGCCTTTTTTTTTTTATGCTGTGCACATGTGTGCGGTCTACAAAAATAGAGCTGACAGATATTTTCCCAATGCCGTTTTCTTAAAGTCTGGTGTTGCGACTCCATAATTGAGACAACCTTTCTCTATGACTCCTAATCTTTAAAATAATAATAATTTTAAAGATTTTTTCCATCTCACATCTGACAGCTGCCGTTGACAAGCAAGGGTGTCCTAAATTCTGCACTGTACCAGTGATGATGGGCTCCTGCAAATATATCAGCTTTGTGTTCAACGATACAAGATCAGATTTCACGGCGAAGTACATTTATAACTAAATTGAGTTAAGATAATTATTTCAGTGTGTAAACTTTTTGTTTTTGTTTGTTGGTTTACCATGAGGTTTTTCTTATGCAAAATAAGTGCCTTGGCTCCACGAGTTGAAAACACTGGCTCCTGATATTAGAATTACTCGCAGCGGACAAGATGTGCTGTAATTGCACACTTATTTATCTAGATAGATAGATAGATAGATAGATAGATAGATAGATAGATAGATAGATAGATAGATAGATAGATAGATAGATAGATAGAAATTATTTGAAGCTATCTGGAAGTCATTCTCTATGGCCTCATGATCAAACCACATCCGAGTTTCTGCCTCAGTGACCACCAAGCTTTGTTTCGCTTGGCCAGCCACTACCAATTCAGATGCCTTCAGAGGCCAAAAAGGCCTGACAGGACTCTTTCGTCAGCTTGATGGCAACCCTCACCGCTGGTGTCCGCCAAGGTTTCAAGTCTCAATGTTTGTATGCATTGAAGTCCCCAGCAGGAACGCTTACCAGCACCCCTAAAGAATGACTCCAAAAGTGGTGAGTATTTTTTTAATTCTGTGTGGACCATGGGACAAACAGTCAGAACCTGTCTCTCTACCACAAGACCAAGGGAGGCTACCCTCTCGTCCACCCTGATGAATCCCTTTGTACAGGTGCCAAACAGGGGGGCAGTAAGTATGCCCACACCTACTCCGAATCCAACGCCTCTTGAAACGACTGGTACCAGAGCTGCATGGGGGCAGGCTCGGCTACCAGGCGCTTTGCCATCAAGCCCTACTTCTTGGCCTGGCCTGGCTCCAGAGGGTGACCCCCGGGGACCCGTATGTGGGTGAGGGAAAACGAGCTCCAAAATTTGTGTTCATCATAAATGGTCTTTGAGCCATGCGTTGTCAGGTCCCTCACATAGGATCTCTGTTTGCCATTGGTGACTCTGCCGGGAGTGTAAAGCCCAAGACAACCTAGCTCCTAGGACAGGGGCAAGTAACCCTGGTCCTAGGGAACTGCATTCCCGCATGTTTTAAATGTCCCTCCTCCAAACGCGTGAGGATCGTTATTAGGCTTCTGCAGAGCTTGCTGATGAGCTGATGCTTTCAGTCGCCCATGTTGGAGAAGGAAGACTTCAAACACGCTGGACTACAGCGCTCTATGACCAGAGTTGCCTACCCCTGTCCTAGGATTATTGGGACACACAAATCCCTCTTCACTGACAAGGTGAGAGCTCTGGGAGGATACGTAACTATGAAACATTTGTATGTGGCTTCTCATTTTAGACATATGCACTCAGATTCCATTTGCAGCCAATGACGCAATTCAGTTGTGCTGTTGCAAAGAACTGTTAAACCTTTGTTAAACACTGCTGTACTGCATTTATGATCCAATGAGAAAGGCAATCCAACTTACAATTTGACACAAAAAAGGAACGTTGATCTGATTAATGCCTCCAGCAAACACACCAAACGTCAGTCCTGTGTGAAACAAAAAGTTGAGGAGTGTGTGCCATCCATTTCTGCTGATGCGGATCACACTGGAAAAAAATGTAGCAACCAAAGATAGTAGAAATATAAAAATAACAATAAATAATAATTGTTAATCATTTTAAATAATGACTTGGTAATAACCTGTAATGGATGACATATGTCATGATGGAGACCAGCAGACAAAGCAGCATGACAGCTGTGCAGGCATACACCACTGGATGCAGGTAATCCCCAGGATATGGTGGGAAGGACAGCACTCTCTTCAGATCCTGTAGTAGATATATTTAACTCTTTGACTGCCAAGCATTTTCAGAAAAGAGAACATGTGGATGCCAGCTGATTTAAGCATTTTGACTGATCTTTCAAGGTCCACAGAAAATTTTGTGTTTGGACTATGGAAACACAGATACTACCAAATGAAAGATTGAACTCTCATCTTTCAGCGGGAAAAAAAGTTTGTTTCTACCTTATTCAGTTTTTTAGTAATCAACAATAGAAAATAGAAAATGCTCTGTTTTGGATCAAAATACGGAGAAATCAAGCTTTTTGTGAAACGATATTATTTCATGCACTCTAGTGAATTTGACACCTTTTTTTTCCATGAAGATGCCACAAACACCTAAACAGTGCTTTACTTCTGTAAAACACTACCACCAACAATGAAAAAGTGTTTTTTGATAGCAAAATAAGTTTATTTACATTCAACAGTGTAACAATTTGACAAAACAATTTGGCAAACTATTTACAAATGTGTGCAACTGTGCATGTGTGGTACTATTTACAATTGTGTGGATGTTTCAACTACAGTTTTTCTTTTTGTGTAACACTCCCCTGCAAGGGGACAGAGCAGGATTTGCACCACAGATTAGTTTCACTGCGATTGCCCCTTCGCGTGCAGACCCTACACTTTCTTGCCGGCCTTTTTTTCCGGGGAGTAGCAGGTATATACTGCAGTGTGTGTTTGTGTTTGTGTTTGTCATCAAGTCTACTCTCAGGATCATGATACGGTGACCTGGTGTTACGTCTGGCTTCCTCATGTCCTTCAGTTCCTATTCCGGGTGGTAAGAGATGTTCTGATCCATCTTATCCACTCCATTCATGGTGGCATCGTAGTCCAGAACCAGTGTCTTCTCCATGATCAGACTGTACCCACTCCTCCGATGAATATGCATTGGACTCGGGGTACTCTTCATCGTCCGATTGAACGTCCGCCTGTGCAAAAGTGCTCGTTGTGCACCACGTTTTCCGGCTTTAGCATCGCTAGCCGGTGAGGCTTTACGACGTGATCGAAGCCGCCGCGTCAACGCTTCCAACTTCGGCGTCAACCTCGGAGTCACCATCATCATCATCAATGTGCTCTTTAGCATTGGTCGATGCTTTTCGTCTTTGAAAAAAATGCTCAAGCGTGATCTGCTTGCAACCGGTCGCCATTTTCGCTTCCTCAGCCATTCTCCCCTCAACACTCTAGCTCCGCCTCACGTCTTATACTGACTCCAACCCGATCTTGTCCAAAGAGAGATTACAACAACACATCTATGCTGAGGCATTTCCGTGCTTGCTATGAACACAGTAGTGATGAAACACTTGGAATGAGCCTTGGTGGGTATGCTTTTTCTTATTCTTTATTTGTTAACCATTCATCTATCATAACAATGTATCAGTACTCATAAGCGCAATCACTCCAGTATCCATAAGCACAGTCCCCATTACCTCAGTTTTCATCAGCACAATCAAGCAGCACATTTCCTACAGGATTAATAATTTTTATAACATGACATTACCCACACAATATTAATGAACTGATTAACTACATGAGAGTAACACACAAAGTCAAATATGTTACTCTTTTTTTCTGAGATTGTTCCTAAACCGACACTGTTGCAACACAGCAAAAAGGCCAAGTAGTTCAAATTACAGTTTTGATTTCATCCACCAGGGAGGTTTGTGTGCACATGAAGCCTCACAAGCAGAACCTTTTTGTGAACCGATTGGATGGAAAGCTTCGAGTGTTCAAAATCATCATCTGCCCATCACAATTCGGTTGCAGCGCGTTGGTCTTGTTTTCATTGAATTCCTGTCTACTGTAATTGACTGCTAATTAACCATTAATTGACTGCACCTGTGGAGCTCTGACCCTTCCAACTGGCATCCAAAAAACCTAATCGGGGACAAGGGCTACACCATTTCAGCCAACAAGAGGCTGACATGGGTTGGACAATGGACCACCCAACAGCTTGAAGACAGGTGGATGGACACAAAGGGGACAGAGAACAGAGAAAGGTAACAGGAAAGAGAGAGGACAGAACACACGAGGGGTGGATGACGGAAACCTGGGGCTGGGTGGGATGTCCTGTGTAGTGATGGCGAGATGAAGCCTCATAGAGGCTTCGAACCATTTCAGGAATTGGTTCGAGAAAGAGTTCATTTCTTGAAGCTTCATGTCCACAGGAATCCACCTGCTGGCCAACTGTATAATGACAGGCAGCTGTTTCTCAACCTATGTATGATGCATATGGTTTATACAATATTGGTTTTGGCGTCTTCTTCGCGCAAATGTGTGTTTTTTTAAATTACTGTACAAAGTATTTTAATGTAAATATCGACTGAAACGGGGAAATCCGATTTAAGCCAAAATTCGGGTTACATCGCCAGCGTAGGAACAGAACGCCGCCGTAACTTGAGGACTCCCTGTATCTCGCTAAATTAAACGGCTAACGCTACTATAAAACTGCAATATCTTTGTCCAAACGATGAGCAGGCCGTGACTCTTTCCAAAACACACACATTTTGAATGTAGCCGCTGCTTGAAGGGGTTCAAACTCGGCGGAACAATCGGAAGTATTTCAAACCTTGCGGAACAATTGGAAGTATTTCCCATAGCAGTCACGTGGTACAACAGCGAGCGAGTCTTCGGATGTCATCATTTTCAGCTCCTCCTCTAAATGAAGTAAGCCTCGATACACGCTTTGCGGAAACATCCACTCCATCACTCGTACAAGCCTCAAAGCTTGGCACGTCTCGTAGCATCACGAGTTCTGAGGTAATGGATGACCTTGACGTACCCCCCAAAATTTGGTGACGTGCTGGCCTGAGGACTGCTTCTATTTTTTTTTTCAAGCCTAGATTATTGTAGTGTTTTTTGTTTTGTTTTTTAAAATCTTTTTTTATCCTTTTTATTTTTTTTGCAAGTATCTTATTTACCAACAACACGGTTGCTGCGGACTGTTAGTAATAATTTTTGTTACAAATTGTTAAAGGTACAGTGTGTAATAAGTGACCACTAGATGTCGCTATATCATAGAATGTAGCCAAAGTGCATGCATTCAGAAGCATGCACACTATGGTGGCTCAGAGAGATCACACTTCGCAAGCCTACCACAAGAATATCTTGCGTGCCCCGAAGTGTTCGGGGTACGCTCCAACCGCCTGTTTTAGCTATAGATATTACCAAGTTTTCTCCGACAACAACAAAAAAACTTTCAAAAATATATACGTTACTTTCATACACTGATAAAATGTCTTTACCCATCTCGAAATGGGAGACAGACTTGTCTATAGCTCCGGAATCTGACTTTTGGATTCAAGTTTGTGAAAACGCATTTAAAATGACAAAACACACAAATTTACAACTTATCCAATATAAAATTATTCATAGAACATACATTACTCAATATATGATGAAGAAAATGGGACTCTCAGACTCCGACATTTGTCTCCAGTGTTTACAAAACACTACAGACACTTATTTTCATGCTTGATGTTTATGTATTTCTGGACTAAAGTCTTAGAAAAACTTTCCGCTATCTTGGACTGTAGGATACATTTATCTCCAAACTTGTGTTTGCTAGGTGACCTAACAACAACTGACTTAACAATTTCAATCTACACTTGTAGCCCTTACTATCGCAAAAAAAAAATAATTCTTGTTAACTGGAAAAATAAACAAACTCAATGGTCTAACCTCCTCATAAATCACATTTTAATGGAAAAAATATCTGCCTCAAATAAAAACCAAATATCAAAATTTATAGAAACATGGTCTACGTATATAGAATATTTTAACCTAATTCTGGTTACTTAATTTTGCCTGTTAGCGAGAGCCACCACATTGTGATAACTTACATTGATGTTTCTGTATTTGGCAATTTGTAACTAATGGTTGTGTTTTTATAGTCAAAAAATCAGTTGCTGCCAACAGGATCGAGCAGATTCACCTCCAATGGGCACTAAGGGTTAATATTCGGATTCATTGCATGCCAGGGGGTTAATTCTATAGGTGCTGTCCCCCCCTGGCTGGGCGTGGGCGGGTCTGCCCCTCTGTTGGCTGCTGGGTGGCGGCTGAGTCTTGGCCGTTCCTTGGGTCTCTTGGGGGGTGCTGCGTTGCGGGGCTCTCCCTGGTGTCCGGCCTGTGGGCCACCGGGGTGCCCCGTGATTCCCTCTCCCCTCTCCCTTCCTCCCCCTTGCTGCCTCTCCCTCCTCGCCTCTCCCCGCCCGTCCTCCGCCTCCCTGTCCCTTCTCCCTCGTCACCCTTCCTCCTCCTCTCCCCCTCTCTCTGCGGCCCTGCCGCTGCCTCCTGCCCTCCTTGTCGTCTCCTTCCCCCGTCCCTTCCCCCTCCCCTGTCCGCCTTCCTCCCCCTCCCCTGGGCCGGGGGCTCCATCCAGGTCTCGGCGCTCAGGGGGCCGGGAGGGCGGGTGTTTGGTGTTGTGCCCGCCTCGCTCCGGTGGACCTCCTGGCACCTCGGGCGGGCCCCAGTATGCGGGGGGCGAGCCCTATCGCCCCGCCGGGTTGGTCCCATAAGCCCGCCGGGGTCCCGGTGGGGTGGATGGGGGTTTGGTGGGCGGGGGCGCATTCCGCCCCCACCTGGTGAACGGTATGGGATTTAAAAAAAAATAGGTTTTAGGTGAACTAATGAATACACACACACTCGCACGCACGCACGCACGCACGCACATACACATAATCACCCACATACAAAAAATATATATATATATAAAAAAAAAAAAGGAGAGCAATGATGATGACATGTCAAATCGGTAAAATTACCGAATGAACAATACTCAGCTCTCCAGAAAAAAAAAAGAATATTTTGCGTGAGCGAACAAGCATCTCGGTGGGTGCCAGCGACTTGGCAGATGGTGTGAAGCTCGGCTAGTAACGCCGAAAAACTGAGCCGGAGCAGCAACAAAACTGGCTAGCGGGAGTTAGTTGGAGCCATATAATACTGGAGAGGCTAACAAGAGCGGCTAACGGGAGAAGCTAGGGGGGAAAAAAGCTAGTAGAAGCTTGCGAGAGCAAAGCATAAAGTGACAAGCGAAGGGATCCCAAATCACGGGACTCAGCCACGGCTGTTCATTTCAGATTTTTAAAGAAATTCATAATGCTCTTGCTGTGGTTTGCGTGTTATGTAGAAATGTGCAAGATAGAAAATGAACAGTTTTGCCTGGCTGGCAGACACCTTTGAGCACCCAGTTGGTAGATCAGCTACCACGTCTGTTTGCGCAATCTGACCCATTTTGTTTTTCCTCTTACTGGAACCGACTCCTGTGTGTGCATATTTCAAGCTGAAGATATTGTAGAGAAAAAATGGTAAACGCGCTTCCGCCTGTATTTTAGAGACACTGTCATGTCTCTTCTCCTCCTCCTCCCAGTTCTCTCTGGGACATCATGTGCCCTCATAACGCTTCACTGAGCAAGCCATCTATTAGACAAAGCATGACTGATTTAAATCCTTTGCAGTACCCATGAAAGAACTAAAATAAGTAACAGTACACTGCACTGCATATTGTCACTATTTTGAAATAAGATTTATTTTGTTACTGCATGTGGAGCTTAACACTGGTTTTCAGCTGTAAGAAAAAGATGGATAAGATAAACATGCTAAGAAATTAAAGACAATTCTGCATCTTCATGCAATCATCAAAAAAAAGTTTAAAATTGCAATTCCTTATTAATTTGGTCCAAAATATCTTTACAATAGCCTTTTTATCTGGATTCGGGTTTGAATTTTCCCCCCTCTGTCTGTGGATGTGACGTCAAGTGCACATTGTTGTAACACGTGCGGGCCGATCGGTCATGGAAGGCGCAGCAGGTCAGCAAAAAAAAAAAAAAGGGAGAGCAACAAAAGGATTGGCAGTCCACGGATTCACTTTATTAAGCCGAAAGAAAAACAATGGGCTCGGTGCCACCACGTGTTACAATGCCTCCACGGCATCAAACACATTCTTCTCCAAAAAACGAAGAAGTGCTATACATGCACACAAAAACAAAGAAGCGCAAACACCTTGGCGCAGTGCCACACTGCTGATTGTTCCATTGTGTACGTGAAGAATTCAGTAGAATTTTTTTGTCCAACAGGTGGCAGTAGCGATTCTAACTATAATTTTCCGCGTTTAGTAGCTTTAAAGATGTTATTGTGTGACTGCAGAGTGACATCATTGTGAAAATTCAGCTACATAAAACAAGCAAAATGGCTGTCAAACAAGCATTTTTGTTTTGTTTTTTCATGATGATGAGCTAATACCAATGTTATTCGATATTTACTGTGTATGTCAAAACTAAAAGCCGCCTCTCCAAACACTCCTGAGTATGGAATTTGATCTTGCAATATTAAAATTGCTATGATGATATTGTCATGTCACGACATTCAAAGCAGCATATCTGGTAAAAAGGAGAGGTTGTATTCCATTTGTGCAATTCCACCACCCTCTGGTGATTAGTTTATTAGTGCAGTTGGCCAGCTACGTTTAAGACCGATGCTAATGGCCAGCTGGAAAGTAACACGTTTCTCCACAAATTCAGACTCATTTCACTGTGTGTGTGTGTGTGTGTGTGTGTGTGAAGAGCTACGTTGTGAGGACCAAAATACGTCTTTAACCAACAGATTGATGGCATTTTTGTGAAGTGAGGACATTTTGGCCGGTCCTCACAACTCAAGACCTCTTTTTGAGGGTCAAGAATTGGTTTTAGAGTTTAGGTTTGAATTGGGTTATGGTTGAGGTTAGGGTAAGGAATGGGGGTAGGCAATCATTTTTGATGGTTGGGGTTAGGTGAAGGGGCTAGGAAATGCATTATGTCTATGGATGTCCTCACAATTATATAAGTAGAAGTGTGTGTGTGTGTGTATTAGTGAGTAAATGCCTCATTATTAAATGTTTTTAGTGATCAGAGGTGGCAAATCCAGGTCCAGAAAGTAAAAACCCTGCCGCAGCCCCTAATGCTAGCTAGCTAAACGAGCACCATGGGTGCTAGCAAGCTAGCTATCTCCCTAGCAGGTAATCGAGCACCATGGGAGCGAGCTAACTAGCACCTGAGGCTAAAGCCAAACTGTGGCAGGGTTTTTACTTTCTGGACCATGATTTTGGCACCTCTGTTAGTGATTGTACATCGTTTATGCGCGTCGCAGTTAATGTTTATGGAGGTAAATTGGGTGCAAAAGTGACACATACCCGTAACATGAGGCATGTGCCCGTACAATTTACTTCCATAAATGTTACCTATACAATTTGAACTTAATGTATAATTCTGATCTCAGCTAATTAGCATTGTATTGAAGAGACATTTACATGCAATTGCTTATGTTCATTTTATTTGTATTTGCATTTGTTGCTCTACAAAAAACACACACCCACAAAATCAAATTAAACAATCCAAAGAGAAAAACTGGTTAGATTATTGCTCACATGGACAAAAACTATGTTCTCATTAAACACAGTGCAGCAATCATCACTCGCATAAATCAGTCATACCAGCAAATATTTTTCAAAATCTCTAAAAACATAGCTTTTTGCCTTTTACTTTTTACTTTTTGTTTCAGCTAAACACAGCATTGTTAACTACATAGACCACGCCAGTTTCTTTGTCAATGCTGGTATTATGTACAAAAACACAATATTTACATTGTGAATTTTTATACAGGATTGTGAGACTTTTTTTTTTTACATTGGCAATCTTCTCATAATATTGTGATGATTACTATATGGTGGCATTTGGATATTGTTACCACCCTACTTCTGAGCGTTGTGGGTCAAATTGACAATTTTTGACTTTAAATATATATTTTTTTATTTCTAAAGTGTGGAAAAAAATTAAACAAGGCCCACCTATTTTTATTCTTTTTCATTGTAAACAGGTATATAGTTTTATTTATATTAAGTATAGTGGTAGTGGTATCAGCAGCTAAAATATGCAGCAGATCATATTAATGGGTGAACATTTTCTGGTGTACCAAAACAACAATAGCAAAACTGGAGAGTTACAATGGCTTGTGATAATTATCACAAGCCAGCATTACTGAAGACCTTATTTTAATCTCCGGATCTATCATTAATTGACAGCATTGAGAAGGACATAGTAACAAATCAGCTCAGTGTGCACTGAACCCTCCAGTTGTGTTGTTTCCAACAAACAATGTTCAAGGATCAATGTGACTCCCTCAACGTTTACTTAAAAAAATAACAAAATGCAAATTCTACTGGTCTTTTTTTCTGTCTCTCTAGATTTTCAAACAGGTCAATTTGAATTGTAAAGGCTTCAAGTAGTTGAAATGTGTTGGATGTCTACATTTGTCAAGTGATACTGACAAGTACATGTTCCACATCAGCGGTTCTCAACCTGTGCAATATTTTTTCAGCCAAAATATTTCTGATTGGGAAAAAAAGGAGACTTAAAACCGAGTGCTGTGCCATCATTTTGGAATTCTCTTTGTATTTATGCCGTCTCTTGAACTATTTGGAAATAATAAAATATAACAAAATAATAATAATAATAATAATAGATCAAGATTTGTACACATAAAAATTGTTAACATTAAGTGCTCATAGTAAAGCTCTGTTCTCAAAAAGAAATAATTAACTGAATTTTAAATAAAGTTTTCAAGTGATCGACAGGTGATTCTAGGTGGCAAATTACAAATTAGGTCGAACCATTCTGTTATGGGGAAATGATGGGTTTTTAGGACACTAAATTATACCCTACTGAATATATAAAATTAATTTTATGAATTTATAGTTTTCTGAAATACTTACATATAATTTTTAAATATATTTTAATCTCTCACGTACTCTCGGGGTGCCTTCATGTACCTCCAGGGGTACTACCGCTATTTGAGAACCATTGTTCCACATCATAAACAAGCCACATAAAGCAACATTTTATAGAACTATACAATTTAAATATACAGTTATAAACCCTTCGTTCTCACAATATCTTTCCAAACGCCAATTATGCTTTTTAACACATCACATACAAGCATATATATAAGAAATCATTAACTAATTTTAATTAATTTTATGAATTTATAGTTTTCTGAAATACTTAGATATAATTTTGAAATATATTTTAATCTCTCACGTACTCTCGGGGTGCCTTCATGTACCTCCAGGGGTACTACCGCTATTTGAGAACCACTGTTCCACATCATAAACAAGCCACATAAAGCAACATTTTAAAGAACTATACAATTTAAATATACAGTTATAAACCCTTCGTTCTCACAATATCTTTCCAAACGCCAATTATGCTTTTTAACACATCACATACAAGCATATATATACTGTATAAGAAATCATTAACATAAGAAAACGTTATTTTGTACTTAATCCATAGCAATAGTCCATTATTTACTTTATGTTCTGGAATTAAACAAATTAGAAACAACAAATACAACAACAAACATGCTAATGTCGTAGGCTGTAAATGGAAGAGTGTTTGACTGATATCATTATTAACGGCCTCATTCCAAACACTTACCATTTGCCGTTCAGGAGTTGCACTTGTGAAATTGTTCTCGCGCCCCCTGCGACTTTGGGGTTCACACAAAAGACGCGACTCGATTATATATGTATATATTTAAAAATGTATACATATATATATGTTTGAGCGGTTGTATTGATCCCAGCGGTGGTTATCCTCGGACTCGTCGAAATGAAGAGCGATGCGGCGGATCGGAGGGAGACTCCATCCGCACGGCCTCAACTGGCCACAGAAGTCAATGCAAAAGCTGCGACTGCTATGTAGTGACGTCAAATAATGGGCCGAACCTGTAGGTGGTCCAACGTCACTGTGAAGGGGAGAACCGTCCGTAATGGCTGTGTACTGTATTTATGCTTAAGCGTGGGTCCTATAGTTTTTACCGTGCGGACCTAACCAATTAAACTGACTTAGGCTATCACACAAAGCGCCGATGTGAAATTGCAATTTAAGGCACTGTATTATTTTCGAGCCTGAATTGAGGTTAGTGAAGATAGAGTAATGTGCTGTGTGCTGTGACGTCGTAGTAAGAAGGATGATGCTTTGACGTATGACTTTTTTTCTGATATCTTTGCTGAATTATTTTTTTGTTAGGTTTTTTTCCAAATATATTTTGTTAAAATTGCATGTTTACAGTACCAATGTAAAAAAATAAATAATAAAATCAAGTAAAACGTAAATATGACATAATATAAGTAAGCATATTTAATTAAAATGCTGAATAAGCATTTGATTTGACAGTCGTACATGTGTTGGTAAGTAATCCAAGACAATCCATGTATAATTACTCCCCAATGTGTCCTCCTCGAGCACTTTATAACACATCACATCAACATCAGTTAATTTATGATCAAATTGACGTAACTCAAGATTATTTTAAGCAGTTTTATCTTGGTCATGTCACAGACATGCGTCGCTCGGCAGCATAGCTTTTTTAAATTATTATTATTATTATTATTATTTTGTATGTGGGTGAGTATGTATTCATTAGTTCACCTAAAACCTATTTGAAAAATCCCATACCGTTCACCTAAATCGATAGCTCGGTAGCATAGCTAACAAGCTGGCTATTTCACACTATCCACGCTCGCTTGCGTGAGCTATCTTGTTATGTATAAAAGCCGTTGAATTCAACTCGGCCGAAATTAATGACTGTAAAGAGAAGAACAACGAATTTAATGCTGAAGTGCAATTGCTCAAGGCAACAAACGCTGACATGGAGAAGAATGTTTCAGAGACGGAAAAGAAGGTGGCTAATGCTGAAAGATATAAGAGAAGATGGAATCTGCGACTGAATGGATTGAAGGAGAACAAAGAGGAAGACACGTGAGCCATCGTCACAGACATCGTTTGCAAGATAAAACTCCACTGGAAGGAGAACTTGCATTTCATCATGGACTCTGTGCATCGCATTGGATCCGTCAACACCTTTAGTCCACGACCAATCATAATGCAGTTCATTGGAAGACAACACACGAGATGAAGTCTGGAGGAGCACCAAGAACTACGATGTCTGCAAGGAACTCAATATTTGCTTTGTTGAAGATCTCCCCAAGGAAGATCGTGAGGCATGAAAAGCCATGTGGCCCAAAGTGGAGCAGGCAAGAAAGGCAGGTCAAAAGGCAGTATTCAGAGGTCCACAGGCTTTCATCAATGGATAGAGAGTAATACCGTGATCACATTTGAGAAGGTTTGGATTCATAAAAGGAAGTGAGTTGGGAGTTTAAAAAATATTTATGTATAAATGTTTAGGGTTTCGTTACAAATATAAGTGGTTAAGGTATCAGATAATATTCTGATATTTGTTATTTTTCTACACATTTACTGTTTTGTTGTTTTTTTCTTATGTTTGAGTTAAAAAATAATGTTTCATTATTATCTGTCATCGCAAGGGGTTTAAGAGACTTAACTAAATTTTTTATTTTATTTTCTATTTTGTAAAGGAAGAAAGGCAAACATTATCTCCTTACAAGAGGCTCATTCTACAAAAGAAGACATCACATTCTGGTCTACACAATAGGGGGGATAACGTTTACTGTAGCCATGGCACATCAAGGTCAGCAGGGGTCGCTATCTTACTGAATAACTTCTCAGGTGAAGTTGTGTCCTGCACAGCTGATACAAACGGACTTTGTTAGTAATTATTAATCATTTAAAGTTTGTGCTTATCTATGTATATGGTTATAACAATACAAGAGGCAACAGATCATTGCTGGGAAAGATTTCTTCACAATTAGAAGAAATCCGTTTCTCACATCCAACAGATAACATTATAATTGGGGGTGACCTAAATTTAACACATGATGACTTTCTAGACAGATTTCCCATTATATTCTCAATCAATCATCTTAATCATTTTTTTTAAACGAATTTCTGTGAACAACGTGGACTAGTTGACATTTGGTGCCGCTTAAATCCAAGAAGACTTAAATATTCATGGTTCAGCCCCAATTATACAAACCCAATTCCCAAAAAGTTGGGACACTATACAAATTGTGAATAAAAACTGAATGCAATTATGTGGAAGTGCCAAATTTCAATATTTTGTTCAGAATAGAACATAGATGACAGGTCAAAAGTTTAAACTGAGAAAATTAATAATTTTAAGGAGAAAATATGTTGATTGTAAATTTCATGGTGCCAACAAATCTAAAAAAAAAAGGTAGCAATAAGAGCCTGGAAAAGTCAATTGCACCCAAAAAAATAAAAATAATTGACTAAATAAATACATAAATAAAAGTGAAAATAAAAACATATATTAAAAATATAATTCAAAAATTAAATACAAAAAATAAATATATAATGTAGATAACTTATATATCCCTAAATATATAAATACAAGTAAAATAAATAAATAACGAGATTAAAAAAATAAAATAAATATAAAAATTGATTTCGACCTGACAGAGCGTCTGCAGCATGAAATGAATAAATGTGAGAGCAGAGCATTTTTATTTATTGATTGATATTTAATTATATTTCTATATTTATTTTTGTATTTATTTTTACATTTATTTATTTAGGGGTATATATATATACAGTATATGCGTGTATTTATAGTGCAGATGATGGGCCTATGTGGTCGGCATATCGGGCCATTTCTGTTGTTGTTGGGTGGGAGTTTCCAGCTATACAGCTTAGGGGAAGCACAACAGGATGTCCTTTTCCACATTCCTCCATGATAGAATAACTCTCTGTACAAGTCGTCGTTTTTTTTTGGTTAATTTTTCTACCAATAAGACATTTAATGTACAAATATTAACATAGGTCAATGTGACACTTCAATAAGGAACAATCATGTTGTTTTCATTGACACGGCGATTTTAAGAAGCTCTCTGATTGTGAGTGGGACAGCTGGGAATCCCACTTTACTATCATGTCACATGGTACATGCACTCGATCCCCCTGATCCTTCCCCTCATCCCATTCTCTCACTAATGCTGTCTACAGCACGGGAGAGAGGGAAAAAAAAACCTTGAGGGATTTAGATGAGAAGGGACAGCACAGACAAAGAGCAAGGCGAAGGAAAAGCGGTGTGAGGCCAACATTTCAACCAGCAAGATCGCGATGAAGGGAAGATGGGAACATGGAAGGTAGATACAAATACAATGGCTGCATTTTATGGAAAAATTGTTTACTTTTATGAGATGAACAAACCAAAATAGCACATCTACAAAGGGTGAGAAGAGGAGAAAAAAATGTTCCACTTCCACTTTAACAAGCTTATGATGACTGGAAGTCACCCAGAGTCTTGCTGAAGCACCATGGACCAGGTGAGCCATAACATACACATTTACCCTTATTGTGCTGATAATTTAGAGCACTTTTAACTCCCTTCTGTTATGTTGCTGGTAAAATTAATCTAGTTTTTTTTTTTTTTTTGCATGTAGTGGCTTAACATTCATGTTAGGTTAGTTTCTCAGCAACAGAAATAATGTTCCCGGGTCATTTTGACACATTTAATGATAAAAACACATCCCAACCCAATAAACATTATTAACAAATATTTGAAATGAACATATTTTTTAAACAAGTTTACAAAACATCCAATAAACATTAGTAACAATTTTAATTGAAAATATGTCAAAGTGAACCATTTTAATTGATGAGGAGTTTTATAGCAAAAAATATCCTCAACTTTAAAATGGGTCAATTTGACCCAGCCATGTTTAATATTCCAAAAGTATTCCGATAAATATTTAGCATTTAATTGAAAATATCAGAAGTCAACCATTTTAATTGTCTTTTGACGTGGCATTTTATACTAATCTTTATTCTTTTTTACTCTTAAAATTGGTAAATTTGACCCGGAATGTTTAATATTCCAAAATCAACCCAATAAACACTTTTTTTTGTATAGCTTATTATTGATCATTTTCATTGCACATACATCAAACTTAACAATTTCTTAGTCTGTTGATGAGAAGTTCCTTAGCAAAAAAACTTTAAGTCACTTTGATGATATTCAATGCTTCACAATCATCTCTTTTCATTGCAAATATGTCAAAATTAACTATTTTTTATTGCCTCTTGGTGCTAAATTTAATAGTGAAAAGCTAACATTTGTTCTTTAACAAGTGGGACATTTTTACCTGCAACATAACATGAACATAAACATTCGTCAAAATAGAATGTAATTAGTTTTCCTTAGTTACTTCAGTACATTTTGCAGATTAGAATTTAAATTCTTATAACTACTTGTTCAATCTTTACAAAAAGTTGTCATTCTTTTGAACAATTTGCAAATAGTTTGCTACAGCCATGCTAATGATTAAGTAAAATTCTTTGTTGTTTTCTACATTATCCATTGATTATGTCATGTTGATCAAAATATAATATGATAGAGATCTGGACGTTTACGTCATGCAATGGGCATTTTGGCAGCAGAGAAAACGTGTCTGCCACTTTTGATAAAAGGCAAACGCCACACTTTAACAATGATTGACAGCTGTTGTGGACCAGCAATGCGTAGCCAATGGATCACAGCAGCCATAAAAAGGGTGAACAAGACGGAGGATTTGGGATCCTCCTCATAGCAATCAGCAATCAATATCAGACGAGTCAATTACTGAATTAGTTAGTTGTGTAGATGTAGTTATTAAATGAAGGCAAAAGACGTGATCTGGCACTTTGTACATTGTGGCAAAATCAGCAGATGCTAACTTGCCTGTTACCACACACAAAATGTAGGGTAAATAATCAGTTTTGTTCATTTGTGCTGCTACGGTTTAATAGATATTACACAGTTGAATTAAATAACTGACCATAAAGACTTTTTACGGACGAATTGGCAGATGCTAAATGCTAATGTACCTAAATAACACTGCCAAGACTTGCGTGAAACTGCTCACTTCGATGGCATTTTGATCACAAATAAAGGAGAAAAAAATCTGGATTTTACGAACTTGTAAGGCCTTTGTATGATCAGATTTGAAAGTACTCACCGGTGTAAGAAAGGGGGTAATTCCACATAGCAGCGTTGCCGAAATGTGGTCTTCATTCAAGGCTAAACACTACCACTTTTGTCTGCTTTTGTCCACATGGTGCTGCCATAACCAACAAAAACTGAATATTTCTAAGCCCTGCTTTAATTTGAAATGGGTCATCTTATCCTGAGAAACAAATGCCACAGAAGGTTTAATAACTTATTTCCATAAAATGCCATGAATGACCAGTATAATATACTACACTATACACTACATACATACATACATACATTTATTTTCATATATATTTTAAAGGTGGAGTCTTTAGTTTTGTCCGTTTGTGTTTGTAAACAACCAATTCAAAACTGACTCCTCCAGTGGCTCAACCCCCACTCTTCTCGTCAAAATTGCGCCTGCCTTCAGCGACACGCCCCCCGCTCTGTGATTGGCTGAAGAGGTAAACATACACTTTCCGCCCACAAACATCCCTCTCATGGCAAAACACAACAAAATGGCAAAATACAGGCTGGGGTGGTGGTGGATGATGACAAAATCACCACAACACATTAACAGACACCCAGAGTTGTTGATTGAGAAGTATTACATGTGTATACATCCAGTGTTTAAGAAGTGTTTATTTCTGAACTAAAGGCCTCACCTTTAATATTGTCTCAAGTGTTGAGGTTAATTCACCGTACGCTATTATAGATTTCAATGGTAAAATCATGTTTGAGTTTTCTTATGTTTTGGCAACCTTGTCATCATCTGATACATTTGCACCTAAATCAGTCTACGCTGGAAACAAAGAAAGATGTAATGCTACTTTGATATCAGTCACTGTCTTTAAAACCAACAGTCACTTTATTCAAATTCATGCAGATTTATCTAAAGATAAATAGTTACTGTATTTCCTACAGTGCATAAATATATTGTATCTATCCATGTTGTATATGTATCTAGCTATTGATTAATTTAGCTACCTACCAATCAAGCTATTTACAGTATCTATCTACACAAATACACAAATTGTATTGTTTTCCTAAACAACTGGCTGGGTAGCTGGGATTTTGAAACTGGGTTTATTTTACCCAAGAAGGGTTGGTGAATTATTTTGACCTATCAGATTGGGTTGAATATTGGATTTGGTCAGGCTGTATCTGGTCACCATTTGGACAGTGGTGTACTGAAGTTGACATAAATTTAGGAAACATCAGCCATGGCTGATGGCTCAGGGGGACTAATGCTGATTTTGGACACAGAGGTCAATGTTCAGACCCCTGTGAGGGTGGATGGTAACATCCACTTGGGTCCCTTCCCTTGATTGTAGTTAATTTTGTGTTGATTAGGGGCAGATATTACAAGTTTTACTTCTTTCTTTCTCCTTTCATTTTGAAATGAAATCAAATTAAATCCCTCCCCATAAATTTTGATTGGTTGAAATGAAGTGACGTCCGTAGAGATTTTGCTGGCTTAAACAGCACATTTGAGTGAGCCTGGTTTGTTAAAAAGTGATCAGCCTGCGTCAGGCTGTCAGCATTAATCAATGTGCAAATCCATTTTTATCTATTAAACTGCCTTTGAAAAGTAATCGGATGGTTTTCGCCATCCTGCTTGCTGCAGGCTAGCTAGCAACAAGTGGCTAACACGAGAGATGCTAACACTGCGCTGAATGCTGGCAACAGGCGCCGTATAATACAATCTCAGTGTAATTAAGTAGTTTTTTTTAGTGTCCTTACTTAGTAATTTAACTTGATTTCAAATCGACGTGCTTTTAACGTGGAGGTTTGACTTGATTCTGTGTATAGTGCAGTGGGGCAATTTTGGGTCATTTTACATGGAAAAAAATACATATTATTCACGGGATTTTATGGTAGACTGCATTCGGCCTAAAAGCGGACGCATTTTAATTTTTGTGCCGCGTTAGCTGCCCATTTGATTTATTTTTAATCAGTCAGTCTACATGTCTATGCCTTTCTGCCTGACTGCCTACCTACCTAATTAATGAAGCCGCACCAGACAAATATCTGCCGACCAGTTCTATTTGGTCTCCTCACAAAATTCTTAGGTGGGAATAGGAGCGTATATAGGAGTGTGAATGTTTCTCTGTATGTGCCCTGCAATGGGCTGGCAGCCTCAAGTCAGTTCAACTACACTCCAGTGACGCTAGTGAAGCAAGTGGTGAAGATGGATGGAAGGCACAATTCATGACACAAGATTTGGGGTATTCAAATAAATATGCACTGAAATGACAACAACCATCACACTGCACTGGATCCAGTATCCATGACCCTGACATTTTTGTACTGTTGACCAAATTGGCTTACTATTGGCGTTCAAATTGCTTTAAGACCAAGCTCATCTGAACTAAGGTGTGGGGCTGTGCGTGGTAACTTGGGTATGCATGTATTTGTACTTGTGCAAATGTGTATTTGTTTTCTCCGCTCCAGTTCACTCAACTTTATCTGTGCTTAAAATAGAATTATGAAAGCTCTTCGTGTGTGTTTGTGTGCGTGTGTACGTGCATTTGTGTTTGTCTGTTTCCTTTAGAGTGCTCCCCCAGAGGGAACATCCAGTTTGCAGTGTTTGTAGTAATACATCTATCTATCTATCTATCTATCTATCTATCTATCTATCTATCTATCTATCTATCTATCTATCTATATATATATGTGTGTGTATATATATATATGAATCACCTTGTGTTCATACTGTAGTTCTTTGTAAACAGATCTATTGTGTCCAGCTACAGCGCCAGCTCCAGTTTGTATCCCAATTGGCCATTTCACGTCATAATCATTCAGTCCCTCGATGGGCTGAAATTGGTGTTGTTGCTGTTCTTCTTCTCCAGACTGTTAATGAGGTGGATTACAACATATTGTGGTACATAGCGCCACCTACTGCGCAAGAGGGACATAGCAATTAGTAGGCGTCTGATTGAAAAAAATGGGAGGCGATACTAGCAAGACGTGCGGCGCCATGCCCCGGTGCCGTGTTGTGTCAATCATTTGGCGCCTGCAGGGTCCATTCTCATTTGAGCAGGGGCACGTGCCACCTCGGCCTCCCCTCTGGCTCTGCCAGTGCATGGTAGGCCTCCAAGTAGGCTTTGAAGCCAGATTGCCTATCTACTGAGGTGCCGAAAAAAGGAGACATTTCAGTCAAGACTGAGGGATAGTGCTGTATTATAGTGGGCTATTCGACCATCAGTTCTGAATTCAAGAGGTTGATAAGTCTGGTGACTTGCAGAGGTGGTAAATCCAGGTGCAGAAAGTAAAAACCCTGCCACAGTTTGGCTTTAGCCCCTAGCTAGCTAGCTTCTGAGCAGGTAAACAAGCACCATGGGAGCTAGCTAGGGAGCTACGTAGCTAGCTAGCACCTGGGGCTAAAGCAAAACTGTGGCAGGGTTTGTACTTTCTGGACCTGGATTTTCCACCTTTGGACTTGCTATCAGGTTGGTCAAAGCTGCTGTATTTCGTGATTTGGTGTTTTTGAAAGGGATAGACAGGTTGGCGTGAAGATGACTTTGCAGTGACTTTGGGTGAGAGGCAGATTGCACCCTGGACTGTTCGCCTGGGTACAAAAACTTAAATTCCAATGAAGTTGGGAGATTGAGTAAAATGTAAATTAAAACAGAATACAATAATTTGAAAATCATTTTCAACCTATAATCAGTTGAAATATAATACGGTCCAAAAAAGCTGGGAAAATAGTTGTAGTTGATGGGAAGATGAATAGTGCCCAAATACAGCCAGTTTGGTGGAAAATCTGTTGGAGTTGGCAAAAGACCTGAAACTCTGAGGTTTACCCTCCAACAAGACAATGATCCTAAGCAAAAGGCAAAATCTACAATGCAATAGTTCTAGGCTAAACATATCCAGGTGTTAGAATGAAAGTCCAAGTCCAAACCTGAATCCAATTAAGAATCTGTGGAAAGATGTGAAAAGTGCTGTTTTACAAAGATGAATGGACAAAAATGTCAGTCTCTAAATCTGATAAAGACATAACCCAAAAGACTTGCAGCTGTAATTGCTGCAAAAGGGGTTTCTATAAAGTATTATGTACCCAGCCTACTGCCTGAAGCCAGCTGGGATAGGCTTCAGCGCCCCCCGCGACCCTTGTGAGGAATGGGCCGTTTCAAAAATGGATAGATGGATATTTAAAAAGGGCGGCACGGTGAATGACTGGTTAGCACGTCCGCCTCCCAGTGCAGAGGACGTGAGATAGAGTCCGGGCTTTGACCTTCCTGGGTGGAGTTTGCATGTTCTCCCCGTGCTTGCGTGGGTTTTCTCCGGGTATTCCGGTTTCCCCCCACATTCCAAAGACATGCAGGTCAGGTTAATTGAACTCTCCAAGTGTTCCATAGGTGTGATTGTGAGTGTGAATGGTTGTTTGTCTCTGTGTGCCCTGCGATTGGCTGGCAACCAGTTCAGGGTGTACCCCGCCTACTGCCCAAAGCTAGCTGGGATAGGCTCCAGCGCCCACCGCGACCCTTGTGAGGAAAAGCAGTTAGGAAAATGGATGGATATTTAAAAAAATAAAATAAAACTTGAATATATCATATGAATTTCATTCCATTCAAGATTGTGTCCCACTTGGTGTTGCTGGTTCACACCCACCAAAAAATAATAATCCAATGTTATATCTTTGTTTGAAGCCTGAAATCTGGCAAAAGGTTATGTTTTCACTGGGTATGATGATTTTCTATAGACACTGTATATCTTATTTTCAACCTTTTCAGTGTCTGTTTATGTGGAAAGGTATAGGCATTCAGCATTGTTTCCCTTTTCCAGTGTGAAACAACGGCCTCTCCGATTTCAACAGGTAGCTCACCCTCAAGTGGACAGTTTGTGTTGTAGCTGCACGCTTCACTGGCAAGGATTAGATGATTAGATTAAAACAAAATCTCCTTGTGCTTCTGCAAAAAGACAGATGGGTGTGTCACAGCCCTTGAACACAAGTCACATTGTTTCTATTTTATACAACATCAGTGGTGTCTGTGCGTGCATGCGTGCGTGCATTTGGACAGTCAAACTTATTTCTACTACCACTGCAATATCAATGTCATGACCCAATACAGTGACGGCACTATATTATAAACATATAAATAATGTTTGACAGTTGCAGATGTGGTCATCATTCTCCTCTTAAAGCAACACAAGATTTATTCAAAACAAACCAGCAATTCTGTGAAATGGTTCAATTCAACACTTCCCTGAAAAAAATGTCAAATTATGTTGAGTGTTTATGATTTTATAGTACTTTGTATGAATGCATTTGCATTAACTACAGTATTGGCCATGTTTGGACAGTCATGTGATCATCGTGACGTATCGCGTACTATAAACACGCATTGAATATCCATCCATACTGGTTCCCAATAATCCAATTAATTGAGTTTGCTCTTTACCTCTTTGGGATACCACATTGCACAGCAAATGAAGTTGTTTTCAATGTCTGTGTCGTTTTAGATATGCTTTGTTGTCCCGTTGAAGTAGACAAAAGGCTGACTTTGAGATTTTAATCCTTAATCTGACCTGCTTTCCTCGGGCCAAGCAGTGTACAGGAGAAATACTCTAGATGGTGAGAGCGAGAGAGGATGGAGAAAGTTTTGTGATCTGTGGCATGGAGAAATATACAAGATGAATAGCGATGGAAATCGCAGAGGCAGTCACGTGACTCAAGACTACCCAAACTAAATTGTGCATGACATACACAAAACAATTAGATAGTTGAGTTTGAGTTTATTTGAACATGAAAAAAATAAAACAAAGCAAAAACAATAACAGTAATAAACACACAACAACAAAATAAAATAAAATAGCTACAAAACTAGCAAAATTCAACAAAGCGCACAGAATAATTTTCCATGTTCAAAAGGGAGTGGGAAGAAGTCACAAGACTTATTAAATGCCCTCCCTTCTCCATATTTTCTTAATTTACATCAATGGTAAAAAAATAAAAAATACACAAATATATTGCTGAGGATAACAAAAGTAACTAATAATGAACCACTCCATAATAATAATAATATAAAATGAATACTCATGGAGCTCATCATTATAAATCTACAGAAAAGATAGTAAAGTACAACCTAGATCCAAAAAGCCAACAATAACAAAACACAAGACCTGAACCATAGTAAACATAAATATGTAGTCAACAAATTAGCAACACTTTTAATCACTTAGTGGTTGTCTACCTCCCTCCCATTCCCTCTGTATCTCGTAAATACATAATTTTTATATTTAGTTTTAAATTGATTTATATTTGTACCTTGTTTTAGGTTCTCACATAGACTGTTCAATAATTTCACCCCATAGAATGATATACAGAACCTTCTCCTGTTTGTTCGAATAATGTTAATTTTTAGATTGTATTTCCCTCTTAATTTATAACCCCCATTTTTCTCTCTAAACATTTTTTTAATATTTTGTGATAACATTATTTTTTAACTTTATACATAACCTGTGCTGTCTGAAAACTCACTATATCAACCAATTTTAAGAGTTTGACTGTAAAAAAAGAGTGTGTATGATACCCAACCTTATGTATGATTGTGATTGCCCTTTTTTGTAAAGCTATTAATGAACTGATTGAATTTATGTAATTATTACCCCAATTTTCAACACAGTAACTAAAATATGGCAGAATTATTGAACATTACAAAATGCGGAGCGAGTTAATTCTCATCATTATGTAGACTCTACATAGTGATGAAAATAAATGAAATACTCTAGATGGTGAGAGCGAGAGAGGATGGAGAAAGTTTTGTGATCTGTGGCATGGAGAAATATACAAGATGAATAGCGATGGAAATCGCAGAGGCAGTCACGTGACTCAAGACTACCCAAACTAAATTTACGCACTCAAAGGGGCAGAAAAAGAGCACAGGCATGTCAGCAAATTGAAATAGAAAGGGAGATGAACCTCTCTCACGCTCTCTTTGTGAGTAGGTTGGACTACATGGCCGAAGGATGCAAGGAATATGAAGGAATGTGACAGAGGGAGGAGAAGGAGAGAGGGAGGGAGAGAGAAACAGAGAGAGAGAGAAGGAGAGAGAAAGAGAGACTGGGATGCTTTGGATCTTGAAGCAATTCTGTTGGATTTTTTCTGTAGCGCTGCTAAAATCCTTTGCTCGGATGTGCTGTCTCAGTTGATCTGATTACAGAAGAGAATTCAGCCGACTACAGCTGGATCATTTTGGCACAGTGCATGGATAAAATCGCCAACAAATCATCCTTGAGCTGATGATGAGCTGGACTGAATTCGAACAAGGACAAATTCAAAACAAACAACATACAGAAACTGAAGACCTGCAAGAATCCTGGTCCAGTGACACTATTGCAAGAAATCAGGAGGAATCATTCTGGAAGAGAGCAAGAAAAGAAGTCAAACTAGTTGTTTGTTTTGGTAAGCGATGATCTTATTTACCACTCACCTGTGGCGAGCAGCAATGAATCAAGAGCACATTGAGAATAGATGAAACATACTACTTTGTAGTCCGTGTGGAAGTGCAATGCATAGGGTTTCAAATGTGGCACCAGCCCCCTCAGGACATATATGGCGTTTCCAGTGTTCGGTGGGGGTGGACTGTAGCGACGCAGAACCTCGCTGTATCTGGTTGGCAGTGTTAAGAATTAGTTCACCACAGCCAACGCCGATCTCGTCACCAAGAAAACCCGGATCCATGAGGATAATACAACACAGATTTTTGTCTTGGGTAAGATGGGGTATTTGAAACCTGTCTAAAATTGTTTAAAGCATTTTTTTAACAGATAAATGTTGCAGGTCTTAACCATCTGACCTGTTTTTATTGGCCATCATGGCTTTTTTAATGCATAAAATTTGGAGGTGGCTGACTCCACCACGAAAGGCTCTGATTTCCTGACAACCGTTATTGGACCAGCAATAGCTACAATTGCAGTATTTTGCCAACAAAGCATGGCTGTATCAAAAATAGATAAAAGTTGCTCTCAAAACTGCCAGAGAAGAAAGCATGGCATTTTCTTACCATCCAAACAGGTATCTTAATAAAGCGTTACACTCAGTTAACCTGGTCATAGCCAGATTGATAATTGTGATTCACCCGAGGGAGTTCTTTCTCCACAATATCAACCTGGGACTGCTCCATTGTGATCTTATCGGGAAAGGCGGGACATTCAGTACAATAATTCAAGCTCATTGGGCAATGCGGCCAGTCGGCAACTTGTGCACGTCTACCAAACTTTTGTTTTTACCAATCATGGCAACGGATGAAAATGTCGTTACCAGTTAAAAATGCACGAAACATCTCTTGCTGTTCTTCATTCAGCAAGGAACTGTGAGTAATTCTGCAAGAACAGAATTCATTGCAGCGTCCATGCAGTCATCCAAGGTAGGTTTATTTGTTTTCCATGGCCTTGGTGCTTCTTGTTTTTGTCACAGCCGCATATCCCGCTCACATACACAATACTGCTCTGTGGTTGGTGGTATGGATTGGTGAAAATCAGCGGGCTTGGTACAAGATGAATTCTCGGGGGTTCGTGAACTCACAAATCCTGCGAGAATTCAGCTTGCAGCTCAAGGTTAACACTTAAATTCCAACAAAGAGACAAATTGCGCCTGTTTCAAGCTGTTTGTCACACCTCGTTGAAAAATTGACGTGAAACAAAATAGATTAAAAAAATTAATATCTAAATATTAAAATAACGAGCAAACCACATTAACAACAAAAAAACGCATCACACCATACTAAGCAAAATTTGCAAAAATATTAGCAATTGGGAAATTCTTAGCAATATATGTATGTATGTATGTATACAACGATTTTGAATGGAAAATGTTTGTCTGGTCCCTGACATTGAAAATGCATGCTAATATCATTTTCCGGATAAAAAAAAACAAAAAAACATAAGTTTTCTGACTAAAAAATGGTCCATCAATTATTAGCCGTGTGATATAGTTTCACTTTCAACTTCTTCTGGAGTGTTGTTTTGTAATTGCATGCTCCTGGTTTGTTTGTTTTACACTACTACAAATACTATTGCTATTTGACAGTGTTAGTTTTATGTTAATTTTGTTTTCAGGTCCAATCAATAGTTTCTGCTCAAACAATCAGACTTTGTACTTATTGTACCTGAATGTGCAAAGTATGTGCATGTCACATGCCAGTGAGAAGCTCTTCAAAGGTAAACAGCAGTCAGCAATTTTTGTTGTGATTCAAGAGTAAGTATATTATTTCCTTTTCGTTTTACATTTGATATTTTATAGCTTCATGTACATTTTGGTCTTGTCTATTTGACACAAACATTGCTGTTTGTGGTTATCTAGAATTTTCCTCAGTAGTTATTCTTTTAATGCCATAATATGTAGTTAGGTGTTGTCGAGACAATCTTTTTCCATCTGACCAGAGTTTCGCTTAAATTTAATAAGAACCAATAGCAAAAATGAATGAATAATATCCAAGCTGGATCGCTGGACCGCTGTTTCACAGTTACGCCACCAAGGGGCACACCATGTTTCTAACCAGACAGACACAGACCGTAGAAGAAGAATCTCGACTTGCCAACAGCCGTGCTTTTGAGTCTGTGGCTGTGAGCGGGAATCCAAAAGTGGCAGTGTTTCAGGTTGGTAAAATGTGCAATAAAATAAAACAAACAGAATGTGTATCACTCTGACATTTTTCACTCCTGTAGCTTAGCATACGTGGTATTTAGAGGTGGTTTGACTAAATATGTCAGAGGGTAGTGGTGGTTGCGAACCCAAACGCAGGACAAGGAGGCAGAGGTGATGCAAAAAAATGAATTTAGTTATACAAAACAAAAGCTAACTCCAAATGGCAAGTGAAAACAAAACATGGGGAGGACACCAAGACATAGACTGGCAGCATGACGGGAGGAAAACGACAATCAATCAACGCAGACAGAGGGGAGACAGGAGACTAAATACACACACACACACACACACACAACATTACACACCTGGGGCAAGACACAAGTGGCTGAGTGCACAGATTGGTTGACACGAGGAAGGACAGGATTTCACTTAAGACCAAGGAAGACACACAAGGAAAAACACAACCCAAACATGACATTACTCTTCCCTCAAGGGATGGCTCCCAGACGTCCCTAAAACAAAAAAGTCCAAAAACAGGGTGGGCGGAAGGGGTCACGGAGGCGAAAAACTGGCCCACCCATCAGGGCCAGTCTGGAGGGCGTCCCGGACGCCAGACGAGGGGAGCCCGCCGTCTCCGGTCAGGAGGGTGTCCCGAACGCCACACAGGAGCAGAAGACGGCCGCAGGGCATGCGCCGCCGGACGAGGAGCAGAGGACTGCCACAGGGCGTGCGCCGCCGGACGAGGAGCAAAGGACGCCCGCAGGGCTCGCGCCGCCGGACGAGGAGCAGAGGACGGCCGCAGGGCTCGCGCCGCCGGACGAGGAGCAGAGGACGGCCGCAGGGCTCGCGCCGCCGGACGAGGAGCAGAGGACGGCCGCAGGGTTTGCGCCGCCAGACGAGGAGCAGATGGCAGCACGGGATGTGCGCCGCCTGTCTACAATCATGGGCTTGAGACCGCCATGGCAGAGGCGAAGAGACTTGGCACGACAGCGGCCGTGGCGAAGAGACTTGGCACGACAGCGGCCGTGGCGAAGAGACTTTGCACGACAGTGGCCGAGGCAAGGAGGCCCGGGGCGGCACAGGCGAGGATGCCCGGGGCAACAGCGGCACAGACGAGGATGCCCGGGGCAACAGCGGCACAGGCGAGGAGGCTCGAGACTTGAGGCTGCCGTGGAGCCGGGATGGGAACTTGAGTCTGCCGTGGAGCCGGGATGGCGTGGTGCCAGGACGGGGACTTGAGGCTGCGGCAGACGTGGTTCGGGGACTTGAGGCTGCGGCAGACGTGGTTCGGGGACTTGAGGCTGCGGCAGACGTGGTTCGGGGACTTGAGGCTGCCATCGAGCCGGGATGGGGACTTGAGGCTGCAACGGCACAGGCAAAACGGCCGGGGGCTGCAGCGGCAAAGGCAAAACGGCCGGGGGCTGTAGCGGCACAGGCAAAACAGCCGGGGGATGCAGCTTGGCTCTATGTTGCCCAGTCTTTCGCCTCCTTAGAGCTGGGGCTTGTGCTTGGCTTGGCGGTAGCTGGTTGGACATGGCTTGGGGTGGCGTGGCTGAAGCAGACTTGGCTGAGGCAGACTTGAGAGCAGGAACCGGGGGCACATCAGCCTGCCACCATGGGGACTGAGGAGCAACAGGGATACTAGAAACCGAGGGTACAGAGACTGAAAGAACATGATGAGAAAAAAACGGGAATAGGTGAGGAACCAGGTGAAATGGGAACTAAGTCTTGATGTGGTCGTAACGTGGGGCTATGAGGTGCACAAGATGGGGACCGGAGTGATGAACATGGCGGGGTGACTGGAAGTGACGTGACATGGAGTTAAAATAATACGCAAAAGAAAACCGTGATGAAAACATGTAAGGGTCAAGAGTGCTGGTGAAAATCCAAATCAGTGTCTAAAGCGGAACTGGAATCAGTAAGTGCATTAACCAAAAAACAGCCTTCTTCATCATCATCATCATCTGTGAAGTCTGTGTCTATGAAACAATGAGGTGACAAAATGGTGTCATAGGGCAGGGACTTAAGTGAACTAAGGAGATCGGGTGAATGGGGAACAGAGGACAAGGCGGAACCAGCCAGAGAAAAATAACCTACATGGAAGGAATGGGATTGGGTGGCAGGCTGACGGTGCTTTCGAGCCGACCGGAACGGGAGCTTTCCTGCTGGGTCCGATCGTGGTCGATTCATTCTGTCAGAGGGTAGTGGTGGTTGCGGACCCAAACGCAGGGAAGCAGGATAAGGAGGCAGAGGTAATGTAAAAAAAAAAAAGGAATTTAGTTATACAAAACAAAAGTGAACTCCAAATGGCAAGTGAAAACAAAACGTGGGGAGGACACCAAGGCAAAAACTGGCAGCATGACGGAAGGAAAACGACAATGAATCGACGCAGACAGAGGGGAGACAGGAGACTAAATACACACACACACACACCCTAATGACACAACAAGACACACCTGGGGCAAGACGCATGTGGCTGAGGGCACTGATTGGTTGACCCGAGGAAGGGCAGGATTACACTTAAAACCAAGGGACACACATAAGGAAAAACAGAACCCAAACATGACAGAATAAGTTATTCCAAATCATCCTAAACGTTGAAGCTAAATTACTAATAATCTATTAGCAATGAAAGCAAGGTGTGCTATGTTGCTAATATATGCTAGTAAGCTAACCAACTGCCCTAAAACTGGACCTGAATGGAGCTTATTTAAGTTATTTTTTAACATGCTTTCATAACAGTTGAAGACAGAACATTGAATAACAATGGTAGAATATGTTACATGTTGTTAGGTTTAGTTTTTAAAGTAAATTAAGTGTAATAGTGAAGAAATGTTTTAATAAAGTGTATCTGTAACTTGTTTTTCTTCTCACTGTAACTCCTTTATCAGGAAACTAAGCAGAGAGGTGTCATCTGTCATGCAGCAGGTTTTTCAGTTGGTGAGGAAAGAACCTTTATATTAATTATTGAGCTAATGATGAATATTGCATTTTAGTTTCACACTGTAATATAACAAATACGTAGATGTTGTACTTTGTTGCTTTTAATATATTTTCTGTTCATGTACAGGTTGTTGGTACTGTTTTGACGAGCCACGTGGCGTACGGGTGGTCGCAGCGTCTTCAAATCAAGATGGCTAATTCTTAATTCACTACTTATCCAAACTTGGAAGTTATGATGTACCTTGTCCTGAGCTTGATGTCAACTCAGTGAATAGGAAACAGTCAGGTGAACAAACACCCACAAAGTATTAGAAGAATCCAAAGAGAGCTGAGGCAAACTAACTTCCAACACATCCAAGTGTTCAAACTAGTGACAGGGATGTAACTTTGCACAGGCTTAATGGGTATGAAGAAGATGCACAGGTCTTACCCATGAAGACAAATGTGGCAAAGAGGAACATTTTAAGGTAATGTTGGTATGTTTTCAAAGTTCATAATATGACATAACATATTAATAGAATGTCAATTGTGCTCAGGTTTCAGGCTGTGAATGTTTTTTTTTCTTTTCTCAAAATGTTCTGACCACAAAATCCAATATGAGGAGAGCAGAACAGGTAAATGATTCTGAACACTACCTAATTTTGATGATGCTGTAATGCTGTCTTTTACAGTATGTTTGAAACTTACATGCTGTGTTGTTGATATTGTTTAGGTGCACACCTCCCTTTTCCAAAACCACAAACCCAGTTACAGCTCAACAACAGTGCACCCAGACCCATAGTTAATTTAACTTGTGAGTAATAATATCTACTAACTTTGATAATCAAAGAACGCAGTAATCAAATGCACCTCTCCCAAAAATGTTTATTAGGTTCTTCTGCTTGTTTCAGGCAATGACAGTTAAACCTTGTAGTAGAGCTTGCGGTTGAAGACAAGGAAAGGGAAATGTCCGTAGTTAGTAAGTTTTCCTCTTGTCACTGTTATTTAAAGATCCAATCATCATAAATATAAATATTCCAACATTGTTTTTGTTTTCTGATCAGCAGGTAAACGGAAAGGTTGCAAACATGCTGGGAAGCACCTGAAACACACACCACTGAGAAGAGGAAGATAACAGTAAGGTTTTTGTTTGTTTGTTGATGACATCAGTGAGGAATTTACACCCTACACTATGATTCACTTGGGCCATATGTTTAATAAAAATACAAGCAATTGTAAATATTGATTAAAAGACACATTTTGGATTTCTGGAACTAATATAGCTATTTTGGCCAGTTAAAATATACAATATAATTCAATTGCTAAATTTGAGTGTAAAAAAATCGCAATAATCAATTTATAGATTCGTATCGGGATTAATCGGCATCGAAACGAATGGTAACCTATGAATCGTGATACGAATTGAATCACCAGGTACTAGGCAATTCACACCCCTAGTAAATCATGAGGGTGATGTGAAAGATTACTGTTAAGTAAAAATCTGTTCAGCCATATTACCTCGCCTTAGATCAAACTGAATTTCATATTACGGGGTGGCGTCGCTGAGTGGTACAGTGGTCGTCTCGCAACCCATAGATTGTGGGTTCAAACCCATGCCATTGTGACCACGTTGAAGTATCATTGAGCAAGATACCGAACTCCCAGTTGCTCACGATGCTGCATCATCAGTAGGTGAATGAGTAGTCAAATGTTAAGCGCATTCAGGGCCTTGTAAGGTGGAAAAGCGCCATATAAATGAAGTACCATGATCACCCTCTTGAAATAATTGCCTAAGTCATTTTTTTTTGCAATTATTATTTTTGCCTAAATCTCCTTATGATGCAAATGGTTATATTTTTTGTTTCCTGAAAAATCTGGAAAAAATGACTTAGGCAATTATTTTAGGAAGGCGTTGATTTACCATTTACAAGGACAAATAACATTTTTAAAGTCATTTATGAAAAATGTTTTGCCTAAATCTCTGCGACTCTCATCCTGCCTAAATTTGGCATTGCTTCTCAACAGAACCCAATGTATCACATTGCTTCATTTACACTAATGTTTTGCATGTTGAAATTTCCTCAAAATGTAACTGTATTACAGTTGTTACAGGTGTGAATCATAGAAATATCATATTACAATGTGAATTTTGGGATATCAGGAATTAAACAGCTCTTAATACGGTTGTGGTAACTGCTGTTACAAATAATGCAATTTGTAATTTGTGCTTTTTTTTTTATTTTTACAGCTTGCTTCATGTGCTATAGCATAATGGAAGGATGGACAGCAGTTGAAAAAAGTAAGATTAAGAAAGCCTTCATTAACAAATGCCACATTTCTTGTTCATGTAAAAAAAAAAAAAAAGCTTTCAAATAGACTTATTAATATTAGGAGGCAGATACAGTATCTGTTTCACTTTGTAGTTAAAAGCATAATTAGCCAAAAATTTAACTCTTATCCATTCACCCTTATGTAGTTGAAGTGTTCGGAGAGGGTTCTGAATCTTCCCAACGCAAAACTACTGTTAGCCCCCCTAGGTGTTCGGATGATACAGAAACCTCTCCTAACACTTCATATGCATGAGGGTGATTGAATAAAGGTTACATTTTCATTTTTGATGAACTGTTCATTGTTGTTTGTATAATGATGATAATCTTAGTTACAGTAATTGTAAATAAAATGTGACTTTTTCAAGTTATTTTTGTACATTGCTTTGTTGAATTTAATAAAGAAATTTATGATTAAGGTGGATCCAGAACACTTAATTCATCGCAAAAGGGAAATTCATTTGTCTGTCAGCTCATCTGTCATTATCTATAGAATTATAAAACCAAATGACTATATGTCTGCATCCTTACTTACGTTGTTTTAGTTAAGTAAAACTAAAATTGAAAAAAAAGTTTCTATAAAAAAATACGATAACAAAAATGCTAACTGCAACTACAGTTTAAGCTTTCAAAACTACATACAATACATTTGCCTTTGATGTTGATTATAAATGTAAGCCTTGAGCAATAGCATTTTTTTCTAAGATTTTGCTCAATAGTATTTTAGTATTGCTCATTTTCTCCTTGGAGATCTCCATTAAGTCTCAAGTATGACTCCCCTCTATAATTGCTATGTCTCTTATTTTTCCTAGTGAATTTTAGGAGAAACAAATGAGAAATGTTTGAGACAAAAAAAGAGAGTAAAATTAGACTGAGATGAGATTCTCACATTTGTCTCACATAGTCTCACTTATTTCTCCTTAGCACATTTTCTCCTTGAAGTTAGATCTCAAAGTTATCTCCATTAAGTCTCAAGTATGACTCCCTCTTTAATTGCTATGTCTCCCTAATTTCTCCTAGTGAATTTTAGGAGAAACAAATGAGAAACGTTTGAGACAAAAGAGAGAGTAAAATGAGACTGTGGTGAGATTTTCAAATTTGTTTCACGAGACATAGACGAGCAAGCTTTGAGCAATAAAAATTTCCTCTGGGATGTTTCCCTTGTCAATGTCAGATTGTGTCAAGACAGCTCAAACAGCACTCTCAAACTGTCTGTTTCAGCAGATCGGTTTTATACGTCACTAACCCCACTTTTTATACGTCACTAGCTCAGCGCAAACTCGACCCTCACAATTTTCAACCCCTGCCCCTACCTTCATTATAATACTCGCAGCAGCTGGACGGTACTGCGGTACTTCACGAGAGAGCAAGCAATGGCTGGCTCGGCAGCGAGGCGGCCCTGCGCCGCCGCCGGCCCGCGGAAGCCGTTCGGCATCAAGGCGGGCCCTGCACCGCCGGCTGGCAGAAGCCGTTCTGCAACGGGGCGGGCCCTGCGCTGCCGGCAACGAGGCGGGCCCTGCGTCGCCAGCTTGCAGAAGCCGTTCTGCATTGAGGCGACGCTGCGCCGCCGGCTCACGGAACCCGTTCGGCATCAAGACAGGCCCCGCGCCGCCGTTGAGGGACTTTTGCAAGACCGGCTGGTCTCACCGCCAGCCGAGCGGGGACCTCCGCTCTTTCTCTCGCGAAAGTCCACCGCTGCCCGAACGAGGCCTGCCTTGCTGCCCAACAGCTTCTGCAAGCCGGCAGGCTCCGTGGAACGACGGCCGTGTGGGAAGAGGCAACCGAGTTTGCCGAGGCGGGCGAGAATAATGCAATTCATTATGCAGGTCGTAATGGCATTTTGTACAGCCGCCGGTTTGCGGAAGCCGCCCCCGCACCGGGATCGAGTAGGACGCAGTCAGCTTACCCGAAGCTTCGCACAGCGTCGTAAACGTGGAATAATGTTAATGGCATAGTCCTAGTGCTCGTCTGATTGTGGGTCATCAGTTGGCCCATGTTGACATCGACTATGAAGCGTTGCGGGTGTAGCAATGTTCTTGTGGTAGAGCTGGGATTTTGAAAAGAAAAAAAATGATAAAATGGGGCACCAGCCGAGTTCAGACCTCAGCGCTGGTTCAAATACAAGCTACACGTCTCTTATCAAATCTTAAAAGAGTGCTGGTGTTGTTACCAGAGCACAGTTAAAGAGGCCAAAAGGAAATCCATGTGTACTATTTAATTTTTATTTTCATTTAATTTTTTTTTTTTGTATTTGTATTGATCCTGTGCTTAAACTCTCTCAGCTTATTACCACAGACTCTTCTCCTGAAATGTGCAATAATAATAATATAACAATGGATCTGATTTATGTAGCGCTTTTTTGGACACTCAAAGACGCTTCACAATGGATACATTATTCGTGTGCTCACACATTCATTGTGGCGGTAGTAAGCTATAGAAATAGATTCCTATGGCTTTTCATTGAAAAAATTGCCACAGCTAAAGTTCCCATTTCAAACGCCACATTTGACCCCTCTGTCCATGACTTGGGCAAGTCATCCGTCAGGTGTCCTCGGCTTCCTGAAGCAGACAAATCTTTGTGACTGGCCTGTCCAGATAGCGTGTCTTGGGGCCTGTTGAAGAAAATAATATTTTTCTTCGCGTGTTCGTTTTCTTTCGGGTAGAGAGAATGTTGATTATCTGAATACAGGCTGGAGATCGGTGAACAGTTCCTTCGAAGGTTGACTTAACCTGCAAATAACCACCAAAGCCCGGATAATTCACAGACATATTATTAAAACTTGAATAAGTACCCGAAAAGAGAGGGTTCTTCACAAACCCCCACTCTAGATACATGCAGGGTGGAAGGCCATTAGAATTCCCATTGCTACCGTTTCATATTACAAGAAAGTGTTGTAACGCTAAAGTGTTAAAAGACAAAATATTTGATATTATATGAATGGATGATTAAAAAGTTAAAAAGTACACCACATTATAGAAAATCACCTCAAATTACTGAAAGATATTTTTATTTTTTATCTGGACTTGATATGGTTTCACTTTAGAACCACTGTTTAGTCATGCCAAAATCACCAGTGTCTGAAGACAAACAGAGTTGGTATAATATTCTAGATGCATTTAGTGAACAGCATTTTTCTATTACTATGTGTCCATGGTCCATACTGCACAGCTGACAGTCAAAATAAAATTCCACGAGTTGGAGATGTGTCAGATGAGGGTAGAGTTACAAAAGGAAAAGATTGATGAGCTTACCAAGGAGAGAGACTATCTAAAAGAACAGTTGGCATCAGGTAAGTCTTCCTACACACAGTATAGTATAGTTGGGTCTCATGCATGTGTCTGTTTGTGCCATGTTAGGCTAATGTTTGTATCTATTTATTTTAACAGTGCTTAAAAGAGTACACAGGTGTCACCCAAGCAATCCGCTTGTCTTTATCTTCCTCGTGTAGGAAGATTCCTCTGATCCCGTGTCTAACTCCTCCTCTAATACATCCTCATCAGAGGAGGACAGGAAGAAAAAGAAGACGAGAAAGAAGGGGAAAGACAAAAAGTCTAAGAAGTCAAATAAAATGGAAAATAAAAAGAGAGGTCATTGCTAAGCTCTGTTGTACAATTGTTGCTGTCCTGGCTGGTACATCTCACATGATTTGAAATTGTGTGGGTGATTTTTCTTAGCGTGAACTAACGAAGGGTCCATTCAGAGGTAGCAGTCAGTTGCATCGAAACCATACAACTAAGGCTGCAACTAATGATTATTTCAGTAATCTATTAATCTGTTTTATTCTTTTGATTAATAGATGGTTTATATGTCCATCTTTTTTTCTAAAACAGGACATTATTTTATATCGACGGTGCATAAACATAACATAACAACATAAATGATTCAGTTACTGATTTAGTTTAATGTGAGGATAATAAGCAAAAATGTCCCTCAACACAGCTATTGTTTTATTGTGGTTCAAAACAAAGATAATCAGTCCGCTTTCATGGACCACTACAGAAACTAAAAAATATTTACTCCTTGAAGAGCCAAAATTCTGAGTATTTTGACAATTTAAAATTAAGAAAAATATTTCTAAATGATTCATCCATTATTAAAAATAATTATTGCTTAATTTGATAATTGATTAGTTGTCGATAAATTGTTGCACTCTAAACGCAACCATGCATGCAAACCAATGTAACCATGTTTATTGTGGATAACGCCAATTCTTTGTCCTCTGAATTGCAGCCCAAACTACGAATCAGGTGGTGTCCCGGTACAAACAAAAATCTGAGGATGTTCAGTCAAGGAAGGACCATGTCTGCTGCTTTCAAGCGTGTTAAAGTGGAACGGAACACAGTTGCTGTCAATGCTCCAATCGCTGAGCTGTTAATTGTTGCACCCACCAAATATAAGGAACTCCTTAAAAACCACTCGGGTGAAACAAAGAGTGTACTACTATAATTCAGGGAGATCCAGAAATAGCAGACATAGTTAAAGCTTACAAAGTTTCCGGAAAGCTATTTCCCCTCAAAACAAAGTGATGCTAGATTAAGACCCATCAAATATTTGAAGGATGGGGGTGGAAGTTTCTTGAATTATGACACAAATGTTATTTTATATTAATATTTAACATTTATTGTATCTGCTGCAAATAATTTTTATTTACGTTAAATTATGACTAAGGTATTTTCAATTTTTTATATTGAATCTTTTTTAAATCAAATAATTGTATTTGTAACTTACTCTGTTGGTGTTGGTGTGCTTTTACATTACATGTCTGAATAGTTATGTGTACGTGCATGCATACATGTATATCTAAATAGTTTGTTAATCATTTACAGTACATACACCTTCTCAATGATCTTGAAAAACTATTGATTATTCCTAAATAGCTGCTTAGTAAATTATGCAATACATAATCTAGAAATCCTAAATCCACCGTTTATGAAGTATGAAAACGCAATCATTGAGTACATTATAAATTAGTTTATTAACAATGGGTAAAATATTTATGACTGTGTTTATTAACTACATACTAATGATTATTCGTGTCAGAAACATGCTTTATTAATGATTAACTCACTATTAACTAATGCTTAACTGATGCTTAATAGTGTGTACTCATTATAAAGTGTTACCACGGGCGGTGAATGGCTGCCGGAGACGTAATCGTCGTCATGGGGATGTACGGCGGACATGTGCCTAGGTTGCATTGCGGTGGGAGGGGGGTTTGTGTGTGCATAGGTTTTTCGATCACAAATGGATCAATGACAAAATTATGACCCTTAAACAAGCGCATTCAACATGCCCTCTATCTATGGGCGACGGACATGCCACGAAATATTATCACCGCTAGGCGCGAGGTGGAGTGGGGGGGGGGGCTTTTGCGCGTTGTGCGCGTCTTCCATATTGAATCCTCCATGATCACAATTAGATCGATGCTCCTTAAAAACGCCATTTATCCGGTATCAGCGGCAAAGAAGGTTCTTATTTAATTATATTTAATTTAAAGCCTCCGCGATCACAATCTGATGTCTCTTCAGCATTCAGCCACTAACGGCGACGGCCGACATACTCTGAAGGCACTTTCATCGCGGAGGTTGTTATTGACTTCCGAAGAAAGCCTGTAAAAAAAATCATAGTTTTTCAGGTCTACTTTGTTTATAAGTATCTCCAGCTCACATAGTTTTTTTTTATTTGTGATCATGCTTTATAATGTGATTATCTTATCAGTCATTCCCACCTGCAAGCCCTGTTTACACCAATTTGCATATTTATGTAGGAAAGAGTCTGGTACTCTAATATGTCCGCTCTAATAGAGCCCTAGTCTGGAAGCCGTGATTTATGTAGTTTGTGTCGGAACCAAATAGCGTTCCTATTTTCTGACCTGCAAAACAAAAGAGAAACATTGTATAAAATTGCTAGTGAGACTAAAAACATTGTATAACGTTTCAAAACAACAATTAGTATTTCAATCAAACCGTACAGTTTGATGTAGAACAAAGAACTAACAAATAATAATACCAGTATGTACCAGTAGCATCTCCGATCTATACTTTAGCTTGAATCATCTCAGTTAGTCCTCAGTCTTACCAACTGAATACTAAGTAGCTACAGTATTTAGAATGGGATAGTTTACCCCCCCCCCCCCCCCCTAACTCATATGGTCCATCACCATTCAACTCAACAGATAATTTGTAAGAAGTTATTTTTGATGTTACAGTGTCTTATGTTTGATTCTCAGCATTCACAAAATGACTAACAATCAATGTATTTCTTCTTGTTAGGCTAATGGACTAAAAGATAACATGGTGTCATCCAAAGAGAATAGTCGCCGACCACTATCATCTGGTGACATGGAGGGCATGTCATGGTGTGGCCTTCAGACCATTTATCTTCATAAGAACATGCAAGGTTTTGGTTTTACTCTGCGACACTTCATAGTTTATCCACCAGACTCCTACCTCCACAACTCCAAGGTAAGGAGATTGCAGATTCCACTTTTCATATAGTATTACCTTCAAATCAACCACAATCCCTTCTGGGCACTGATTGATCACTTTGCTTTTCTTTATAGTAATCAACTAAAGTTTCAATTAAACCAGTAAATAAGTAGACATTTGGTGTGTCTTGCATTGATGTACAATATTAATGCAGTGAGTAAAGGCCTCGATACACAGATCCAACATCAGCCAAATGTAGCTGACTACAACCGCCTGTGGCATGACCGTCGGCAGGTCACGCCAGAAAAATGACGGAAGTACACACTGCAACAGACACAAACACCAATTATTAAGTACTTTCTGTGCATGCGTGAGAAGTAATCCCCCTCCATATCATTGGCGTTGGCGGTATCACTATTCCTCATGGTTAGAAAAAGGCCACTTGAAACGCCCCCCAGACGCTCCCCAATGGAATCCAACGTTACGAAGGTGATTTATCCACTTTATTCCTACGACACATGAGCCTTTGTGTGAATGTAGAAACCTGATTTCAGATTTTCAGATTCATACATGCAAACAGTGCATGCCAGCTCGTTTAAATGACCTAAACAATGTGGGAACCAGGGTTAGGAGGGTTACTTTTAAAATGTATTACAGTTACAAGTTACCTGCTAAAAAATGTAGTTAGTAAAGTAATCCAAGTACCATAATATTATAGTAATGTAACCTGATTACTTTAGGATTACTCCAATACCAAGTATGCTCATGAAGACCAAATAAAAATAAATATCACTACAATAAATACAGTATTTCCATACTGTACACCTCTGCTATTTGCAGGTGATAGGGACCGTGAATTGGTGGGAGGGAGATTTCTTCGGAAAGTGGAACTCACATTATGGTGAAACGGGCTAGCAAAAAGCTCTAGTAGCGTGCTGTAGGACTCAGTCAGTTCCCTGCCTCCCCGACATGTATGGCTCGAGTAAATAACGGCGTCTCTCTCTCTCTCTCTCTCTCGCTCTCTCTCATATTGTGGAAATCCTAATCCTTCGAAATAATCACCATTTTTAATAAATGTACCTTTGACATACATTTGATTACATGTTTTTTTTCCTCTGTACTGTAACAGAATACAGTAAAAAAAAACAAAAAAAACAATTGTATTCTGAATACGTAACACTGGTACATGTATAGCGTCACTCCCCAAACCTTGTGGGAACACTCGTTTTCACATCTCGAAAAAGATGACTTCACAATCCCACTTCCTATAAACGAACCTGGGTGGGAAGATTACGTAAGGAAGTGGCCGAAAATTATATACGGGTGTGTTTTAAACTACTTTGTCAGCTCTGTTGCTTTGGATGGCGAGGCTATGAACAATCTAAAAAGCTCAGAAGAGGCTTATCAGTACCTATAGAATAATAAAGTGGGTTGTGTTTTGTTAAAAGAGGTTAGATAGGCACTGGCCGGGGCAGTTGAGTCTAACATTTAATGTAAACAAGCTTCGCCACTTGATGTCATAAACTGCAATCAATCTGAACCCAAATTTATGCGAGCATCTCTACTTAAAAATCAATCGCTGCAAACCTCTCCAAAAGCGCTCACTTCAATTTAATGGCAAACGCTTGCCGCACATTATCTAAACAAAATATTCATGCGACCGTTCTAATGACTTCAGAGGTTTAATATTAAGGTGTCATGACTCGTGTGTCCCTCCCATACACATAAAAATCATACCTGTTGTTTTTTGCCCCCGGTAAATCTTCTCCCATGGTAGCCTAATTGTCGCAAAGCAACCAGGTTCGATGTGAGTGTTGTGGCGTGCTCTATGTCCACAAAATGAAACGATTCGAACATCGGTTGTTAAGGCTTTTCAAATGAAGATTCTCAGACTAATTCCTCTGTGATCCTTATCCTTGGAAGCCTCTGTAAACGCATATTTCCCAACAACATTCGTCCAGTGTGCCACATCAAAACATTGCTTTTTTTAGTCACAGATTCAACTTCTGCTTGGTCATACAAACAACAGCGCTGTGGCAATTTCCAAAGTTGTGCAAATCATTTTCAAATACAACGGGGGCTTTGGATCATTTAGGGAGAATAAAAATGTTTAAATAAACCGCTCCTTTATGGCCAGAACCTGGAAGTGGAAGTTGGTTTCTATATTGTTCTCCCATGAGAATAAGGTGGGTACATTAATCAGATGGTGCAAACTTCTGATGTTGGATTGGTGTATTGAGGCTTTTAATCCTCCTCTAACCTAATCTGTTCTTTCCAAAGGACGAAGAGAATGGGAATGCAATTAAAAAATGTGAGTGCATTTTTTGTTTTTTTTTTAACATAGAAATGTCTAGTGTGTGAAATTTAAACACAAGATGAATTAAATAGCCAGATTTTATATATGTAATGAACTCTGATACATTGTAGCTCACTGTGAGTTACAACTGACTTTCAATCAAGTAGGCTACTGGAGAGAAAAGATAAAAGGTAGATGCTGAATTCAAATTTGAAATTAATAAATGCATAAGTAGGACCACTACAACGTCCAAGACTACTCCTTATATAATTTTTCCCATCTCTTGGAATTTCATGCCATTGATCATATTTTGCCTGGACCGAGCTGATCAGACCTGTCATTATCCAAATAATTTTGGACCAAACTGTTCATCAAGCTAAACATTTTTTAGATGTTCTTTTTATTTCAAGCTCAGTGACGTTGATGAATTATGAATGGATGTTCATGTGTGTTTGACGTAGGTGTTCAGCAGTGTCATCTGGAGGCAATGGACACCATTTTTGTGAAGAGCGTTAAAGAAAATAGCCCTGCTCATCACGCTGGGCTGTGCACCGGTAATTGACTCCAAAATGTTACTAATGTAACTATCTCATGCTTGGCTTGTTTCAGCTTTAAAGAAGCTAGGAAGTGGAGCGATCTCTATAATTTACTCTTCCTATTATGTTGTGAGTCAAATTGACTAGTTGGAAAGAAAGGGGGAAGAATATTTTTTAGGAGGAAAAAAACAAGTGTGTGACTTAAGTTATTGTACTAAATACCAGTGGCGAGCGGTCATAAATAAGCTATGAATGCGGTGCATTCCCAAGCCCTCCAATAAAATCATTGAAAATATTTATCTGTCAGCGTCCTCTATTATACAATACCTTACTTCTACTGCTTTGGTCTTAAATTCCTGTGTAATTTGTCCTATTTTCTTCGCAGAGGTGGAAAGCCGACAGCTTGTTTTGCACATACGCAATGAGAAATCAAGTTGTGTTAATTCCGAGCGGTTCTTTCTGTGCGTGCGCCTTTTGAATTACAAAAAAACTGTCAGTAAAGCATTGACAATGTGCATGCGCATAATTGGCTTACTTGGCTTGTTCTTCGATAAACAGTACGTGGTTGAGAAGAGGGCCGGCAAACGGCAATTTTTTACCCGGGATGGGAACCATCGCCGGCGGGGTAATTTAAAAAAAAAATTACGTTGGAGGTCTTTCGGTGGCCATATCTCCCAAACCCTACGTCCTACCGGGGACATACGGGCATTCCCGGATTTGTCTCAGCGAGACCTTTCCAACTGTGTATGGCCTGTGTATGCCCGAAAAAGCTCCAGCGTTCTCGGCTGTGCTCCGCAGGCCTCCAGCCATGCCCAGGAATGCTCCAGCGAGAATATAATTTCAAGTGGCCGTCCTATTGAAGTAGCCTCATCATCACGAAAACGCGGAAGAATTTCATCCCTCAGTTTCAAGCAAGGAGTTAGCCTAATGCATTTAGAATTGCATGTAGAAAAAAAAAACTATAACAGTAATAAACATACAACAACAACAAAATAAAATACAAACCCAATTCCCAAAAAGTTGTTACACTATACAAATTTTGAATAAAAACTGAATGCAATGAAGTGCCAAATTTCAATATTTTGTTCAGAATAGAACATAGATGACAGGTCAAAATGTTTTACTGAGAAAATTTATAATTTTAAGGGAAAAATATGTTGATTGTAAATTTCATGATGCCAACAAATGCAAAAAAAAGTTGGGACAGGTAGCAATAAGAGGCTAGAAAAGTCAATTGCACCAAAAAAATAAATAAACAGCTGGAAGACCAGTTACCACTAATGGGGTCCACTGGCAACTTGATTGGAGTATAAAAAGAGCTTCTCGGAGTGGCAGTGTCTCTCAGAAGCGAAGATGGGTAGAGAATCACCAATTCCTCCAATGTTGCGCAGAAAGATAGCGGAGAAATATCAGAAAGGTGTTTACCAGCCAAAAATTGAAAAAAGGTTAAAGTAATCACCTACAGTGCATAACATCATCCAAAGATTCTGAGAATCTGGAACAATCTCTGTGTGTAAGGGTCAAGGCTGAAAAATCATACTGGATGCTGAAGACATTTAACATTTTCAATTTGATGTTTTACTGTTTTTGAATTTACTTATAGGCATATCAATGTGATATAATCATGAGTGTTTAAAAGAATACAGTGGGATGGTGATTTTGTGAACTTTATTTGATCTTTGTACCCTCAAATGCTGTTGGAGGGGCAATGTGCATGATGTTGTCAGAGTCTCTTGTCACTTAGGGACTGAAGGTCTGGGGTCAGATTTTGATTACTTCTGTTCCCCCAATCAAGAAGGGGAACTGTATAAAGATGTCTGTTTACCATCAACCTTACACCTTTGTTCAATCTAGGAGATGACATGTCTGCCCTTTGTTCAATCAAGAGCCGGGAGGAGGAACCTTTTATCTTTTGAGTATAAATGAGTCGATGTTCTGTAAATTGTCACACACTTGGGGTCATCACGTTGCATTCTGATGTGGTGTCCTGACTGTGTCTTTAGAGGCCTCTAAATAAATTCTTGCAAGAAAACTTCTTCATCAGATCCTGAATACAATTATTTGGACACGCAAAGATTACACTTAATATAGTAATCAAATATTCCTTCAATGCCCATGATCTTCGGGCCCTTAAACGGTACTGCACGCAAACAGGAATGCTTACTGTAAGGAAAATCACAGAAAGGGCTCAGCAATACTTCCAGAAAACATTGTGGGTGAACACAATCCACCGTGCCAGCCGCCGTTGCCAGATGAAACTCTACAGTACAAAAAATAAGTCATTTCTAAAGCAGACCAAGGAGCGCAGGCGTTTCTCTGGGCCAGCGGTTATTTAAAATGGAGTGTGGCAAAGTGAAAACCTGTTTTGTAGTCAGACGAATCACAATTCTAAGTTCTTTGTGGAAAACTGGGGCGCTATATCATACTGACTAAAGAGGACAAGGACAACCCAAGTTGTTATCAGCACTCTGTTTATAAGCCTGCATCTGTGATCGTATAGGGTTGGATGAGTGTGTGTGGCATGGGCAGCTTTCAAATCTGGAAAGGCATCGTCAATGCAGAAAGATATATTCAGATTCGAGAACAACATATGCTCCCATCCAGGCATCATCACTTTCAGAGAAGATCTTGCATTTCTCAACACGATAATGCCAGACCACATGCAGCACCAATTACAACATCATGGCTGCGTAGGAAATGGCCAGCCTGCAGTCCACTTCTTTCACTTATAGAGCACATTTGGCACATCATAAAGGGGAAGGTGCAAGACAGTTGTACAGTTAGAGAGACGCGTGTTAGACAAGAAATGGACAGCATTCCTATTTCTAAACTTGAGAAATTTGTCTCCTCGATCTCCAGACGTTTGCAGACTGTTGTAAGAAGAAGAGGAGATGTCCCAACTTTTTTTTTAGATTTGTTGACACCATGGAATTCAAAATAATCGTAGTTTCCCCTTAAAATTATACATTTACTCAGTTTAAACTTTTTACCTGTTCTCTATGTTCTATTCTGAATAAAATATTAAAATTTGGCACTTCCACATAATTGCATTCAGTTTTTATTCACAATTTTTGGGGAATTGCGTTTGTAGCTAAAAACAAGCAGAATTCGACAAAGCACACCTAACAACAATTTTCCATGTTCAAAAGGGAGTGGAAGACCTGTTGTGTTTTATTGTGTGTACTGTGTAACTGTACCAAAATAAGTTTTTTTATCATGATTATTATTATTATCATTATTTTATTTGTATTTTTTTGAATGTCGGTGGTTTGAGGAGGAACTAAACCGATTGTTCATTATTATTACCATATCTGACCTATTGTGTGGAAATCTGGGGAAACACATATAAAACAAATACCGATCCTGTTTTTAAACTGCAAAAAAAGAGCCATAAGAATGATTAATCGATCAAAATATACAGAACCAACTCTCTATTTATTAAATCAAATACAATGACATTTTACGACTTAGTTGAGTTCAAAATAGCACAAATAATGTATAAAGTGCACAACAATCTACTCTGCCACAGTACTCAGAAGCTGTTTGAAATTAGAGAGAGTTCTTATAACATAAGGCAGAGGTGGGCATCGAGGGCCGGAGTCCTACAGGTTTTGCATGTTGCCCTTCTTCAACACAGCTGATATATGATCAGCTCATCAGCAAGCTCTGCATAAGCCTGATAACGATCCTACTGATTGGAATCAGCTTGTGTTGGAAGTGAGAAACCTCTAAAACCTGCAGGACTTCGGCCCTCGAGGACCGAGATTGCCCACCTCTGACCTAAGGGGTACAAGTGTCTCCCCCAAAAAAGAAAAAAAAGAACAAATACTAAGCAAAGGTGTGTTTCTGTAAAAGGTGTTAATTTGTGGAATACTTTTGGAACTCTGGAATTCAGTCACTTGCTGAATTAAAAAAAATGTTTAAAAGCAAGGTTTAAAAAAAATTACTTACATCAGACATGAGCTGTTAAAATGGTATATATGCTGTAATTTCTTTGGACGTATCGGTAATGAAAATTGTATATGTGAGTATAAGGATATTATTCATAAATGTATTATGGTAAATGCCTATGAATTTCATGTACATATGTTGTTGGCAAATGCGCCTATGTTAAAGTGCACTTGTATATATGACTAGGTTTATAAATTTTTCTTTTGTTCAAATACATTAAACTTATTATTGTATCAACATAAAACCAATAAGGGGTAGGATTAGATACGTTTTTAACTTCCTCCTACCCCTTTTGAACATATAAAATCTTTTCTTTCTTCCTATTCTTGTTTTTCTTTTTTACTTCAACTTCATGTTTATATGTTCAATAAAACCAAACCAAACGTGAAAAAAAGGTCACTGCTCGCCACTGCTAAATACTGACTAGTATAGTTAGTAATGGTGTTGTATCCTTGTTAAAAATTATGTATAATTTATTGACTGGTTAATTTTGTAAATCCAAAGGGGCTTACTTTTAACTAATGTGTACAGCAACGTAAAATTCAAAATTATTTTGGCACATATTTACACAGGTGGGCACTTCCATCATTCGGCAATTCCCATCATTGACAACTCTCAGCTTTCTTTCGACGAATGCTTTCGCATTTTCGGAGAGTGCTTTATGACGCGAAGCCTCAAAATAAATAAACTGACTGAGCACCAATTGAAGCAGGTTTACATCCGTTGGTTGGGGTCAGTACAGGCGGTCTTTCTCTTTGGGTTAATTTTTACAAGGTTTTGCGTTATAAAGCACTTGCCGAAAATGCGGAAGCACTTGCCGAAAGGTGGGTGACGTCAATAACGGGAAATTATGAATGACGGTAGTGCCCACCTCTGTATATTTGTGATGTGTTTTCACAAAATCAGGCGTACGTCGCGGAGATTAATTTTGAATGCGAAAATCGAGTCGTTTGAACGTTTTGGAGCTTTTTTGAAAAATAAAAAAAACATCCTTAAGGTCTCTATTTTCATTTCCCAGCAGCAAAAAAGTTTAAATTGTAATATAAGTTTATAAAAATAAGCAATTAGTAAGTAATGTACATCGTAACTTGGGTGTGTTTTTAGCCGCATCACTGGCACCTGCTTCTAAACAAACAGCGTAGTTTATTGCCTCTAATGTTACTTCACAAATGATTTATATAAATGGACATAGCACCAAATAAAATTTGAAATACACCATAATGTGATTGTGTAGTCCAGCAGAACACACACACACACGTATGCCTGTGTCGACAGCAGGCTTGCAGAGCGAATGTCGACATACTGGCAAAGGTTTGTAATCCAGACAAAGAGATCATCCTCAGTTGCAGGATCTTTCTTTAACATGCTTATTTCTCCTTTTAATTTAATGTATTTGTGCATTAAAACAAAGTATGCCACAAAACCACCAATCGCCAAATAATCCCCGAGCGCAAGCCCCCGCTACTGCCTACCGCTCCTTCAGTGGATGGGTCTAATGCAGAGAACGATTTTCACCCCACTTAGATGGGCGTGACAATCAGTGGTACGTTAACCTTTAACTTTGACCTTTAACAATCACGAGGGAATTAAACGCTCTTACATGCGAGTGCGTCCCTGCACACAAGCATAGTACAGCGAGTCTGGTTGAAGTGGAATGGAATAATGAATGAATGAAGCTGTATGAAATGATCAAATGTAATGATCTAATGTAAATAATATGTTGTTTTGATCACTCCTCAATGTCGTGATTTTCATGAGACGTCTATAAAAGGATGACACGCTAGTGACGCCACATCATCAATGCGTCACAAATGAAGCATCTGCCTGGTTTGCAGTATCACCACTAATTTCCACTCCATGCTCTTTGAAGTTGGATGGAATTTAAATCAAATATGAGCTTTGATAAATACTTGAAGATGAAAAGATGATCGCATCATCACAAAGGTCTTTCCAAAGCTCCCCACCCCCTTGAATGCAAAAAAAAAAGAAGGATTAAAATGAACCATCAAATAATTCTTATTTTATTTATGTGGTCAAATGCATTTGAAGACAATTTTAATATATATGAATTAACCATCACAGGCCACAGCTAATGTCAACTCATCTTTTAATTGACCCAAAATTCTTACATCAAGTTTCCCCTTGCGGTTTAAACACACACGCGTGCACGCACACATGCGCGCGCACGCACATGCACAAGTTCCTACAATACAACAAGCAAACTTTGGCAGATGATGCCTCAGGAGATGAATTTTAAGCTTCAAAGTTTGTGTTACTGTAAGTTAAGTCACCAAAGGCAAACATAGAACGATTTATCAAGACCAATGTTTGTGTGTGTCTCAGGTGACAGGCTAGTCAAAGTGAATGGGGAGAGCATTTTAGGAAAAACCTACTCTCAGGTGATTAGACTCATTCAAAATGGGTAAGTGGACGCTGTGCAAATGAGACAATAATTAGTTTTTGTCTGCATCATATCTGAATAATGTTTATTTTGTTTCTGCATTGTTGTAGTGAAAATAATTTGGAGCTCTCTGTTATGCCAAAAGATGAAGATGTTCTGCAATTGATAAGTGTGAGTATTTTGTTTTTCTCCTTCCCTCTCACTGCTTCTATGTATCATTGTGAATTTTGTCTTCATCATTTACTTTTTCAAAATTACAGAAAAGGAAAAGCGCCACAGCAAAGGTTTAGGCCCCCTTCATACAAAGAATCTAGTAGCACCCCCTTTGGCAAGGATCAGAGGTGTCAGCATGATTGGCTTGTTCACACTCATTATTAGGAAATACTAGGTGTTGCAAATTTCAAACATTTATACTGTAAATACCCAGGCACTCCTTACCTTGTCCCCAACAATTAGCAGCTATGGGTGAACCTCGGAGTTGAAAATTTTCATAACTCCTACATACCTGACTTCGACCCAAAAAATCGGAGAAAAAAATGCCTGAGTTTGACCTCATTCATGGAGTGCGAACACCCGAGTCAAGCCGAGTGATGCCGAATGCATACGTCACGGTAGTCGAGATGAGGTGTTGCTCATTGTGAGCCACTACCGGAGGCAGTGAAGGGATCTCAATATCACTTCTTAAATTTGCTGTGCTCTCATCAGTGGCTTTGTTTTTGACACACTGCACTAAGCTGGTCTAGATTGTTACTTGTGTGTGTTATACAAAAAACACAACTTAGCTTCACACAGTGGCGGAGCCAGACTTTTATATAAGCGGGAAAGGGGGGGTTGGCAAGGTTACTTAGCATGCGTATCTAAAGATTATGCCAAATACTTTTGTTTTATAAACAATTTTGCAGTCTCTAAATGGTGAAATATATTTAAGTACATATTATAGCACACGTAAGAAGTTCAGGAAATGCATGGATGGATTATAGCACACAGGAGATTTTTGCCCATAATGTGCTGGACAAAATGTACAATATTCAAAAAATTAAAAATTAACAGTGTTTAACATGAAGAAATTTGCAATTTGTTTGAACATTTTAATTTGTTTTGTTTAAGGAACAAGTCATATATTCTTGTTTCATTTTCCACACCGGTCCAAAAAAATAATAATTTGTTACTCCTAACACTTTATTTTCAACCAATTGTTTTGTGTGTGATGTTTAAATTTTATATTTTGAAATCTATGCTTTTAATTTGGAAGGTCGCTCCATACTTCTGTTTCCTGTTTCACGTCTTTGTTAGTCATTCAGCTTATGGATTTATTTTTAGCTTGTGCAAAACAACGTTAACTTATTGATGTCCATTCAAAAGAATCTATCTGAATATAAAATACATTTTAAACAGTCACTCACATCTCACGGTCATGAGGAAACCAACATGACATTGCCAAAACGTGTCATCTTGATGCGCTGATCTGAAGTGTCTTTATAGGACTCGGAAAATTATTCTTGTCCAGACTCCTATTGAGGTGGATTACAACATATTGTGGTACATAGCGCCACCGACTGTGCAGGAGGGGCAAAAAAAAAAGGGAGGCTGCACTGGCAAGACGTGCGCCGGTGCCGTGATAGGTCCAATCTTATTTGAGCAGGGACACGTGCCACCCCAGCCTCCCCTCTGGCTCTGCCAGTTGGCACCACTAATGTGCCAAACCGATGCTAACCTCTGTAAATCAGTCTACTACATTTCAATAGTTTATGAGTTCATTTTTCAATTTAGTGGTTAATATAAAAATGTGTAATGTTTATAAATGTTCTAAATTCCAGGCTTAACGAATGCTTTAGCAATGGCCAGGTCAACCCTTCCCTCCTTGCTAGTATATCTTGAGACTTTACTTAGCGTATGATATCAAGGTTCAATCAATCAACCCATGACTGATATGATCAGAAAGTAACCCAACGTTTCTACTGTTACTCTTTTCCATGCACTAAAAAAATGTCAATAAGTGAGGAATGCCCACAAACATGAAACACATTCACAGTAAAGCATAGTGTTAACATTTCAGAATGGCCAGCACCATGACATTTCATAGTTCTTTGTTCTGTTGCAAAAGAAGACGCACAGGCGGGTTCTTGAACAAGTCTCTCTCTCTCGCTCTCTCTCTCTCTGTGTTTGGGGTCTTGTTATGCAGAAGTCAGTGGGATGTATTGCAGTGAAAACTTCATCTTCACCATACCTTTGCCGGAGGTTGGATGAACTGCTTAGAATATTTTTATGGTGCTTCACTGTGCAGATGGACTATTAACCCAAGCGTTCTATGAAAGCAACCAAAGAGTTTTTATGGCAAAGAAGTTATGCAAGTCAATTACCTGACCTGCAGCTGATTGAGCGTGTATTTTAAAACTGAAAGGTACAGCAAAGTGAAAAATTAATTAAAGTAATTCCTCACGGAAGTGGTGTTTTCCTCCATTCTCCCCCCTATGAGAAATTCTAGCTGATTCTGCTCTCCAAACACTAGCCACTCCCAACCTGAGAAAACAAGCTGTTGTCACTGTTTGACGTCATGAGGTAGCCCCTACCCCACACCGCCTCTGCGAATCTGCGGACTAAAAGCACGGCCACTTTCTCTGAGACCTTCATGAGTTAGTAGCAAAAATAACCTTCATCTAAACATTTTGTCCAAATGAATTCAAAGCAATCAATTATCCTTCACATTTGCAATGCCAAAGTGCAACGACAATTGGTCGTCTTAAAACCCTACAAAAGGGTTCTGCTGACACTTAAACTACAAGTAAATCTTTTTGCGCTGTACAGCCTATCTGCACCTGATGGTGTAGTGGTTAACGCGCTATACCCAATAAGCGGGAGGTCTGCGGTCCGAACCCACTCAAGTTCGTGTTTTTTCCCCCTTTTCTTTCTTTCTTCCCTCCTCTCCCCTCCTCCTCCACTACGATTTCTTGCGGCAAGGAGCCGCTTTGTTTCAAATGTTTATTAAAGAATTGAACATCTATCCAATTTCCACATGTAAAGAAGACACGGTTGTACTACAACAGCTTGCCGGCCTTGCGTGGCCACACAGCGCTCCTTGGTAGCAGGCGGCTCGAACAAAAGGGGCGCAGTAACCACACGGGGAGAGGCGGGGTTTTACTGAACCGGGCGTTTTACTTCCGCATTAGAAAAATAGCCAGCAAAATACCTAATATTTCATACAAAATTACATCGCCACGGTGTCAAAGGTAAGATTTAATCATTATATGCCTATACTTAACTGTGGAAGGGCTTAAAATTCCGTGAAGTAATCCCTTGAAAGGAAAATGCCTCAAGAGCAAGCGGGTACTGAAGGAGCCGTTTGTTGCCACAGTTTAACGACAAAGACCCAGACTCGTTTTTCTGTTTTGTTTGACGGGGTGGTGGACGCAAGAGGCTGGTCTGACGCTGACCGTGCTCTCATGTTGCAGTGTGTCCTGATGGGGAGAGCACAGGAGGTGTACTCTTTCTTCCTTGAGCGCGGGAGACAGCCGTAGTTATGAGAAGGTTAAGGCGGCCGTCTTGAGAGCAGATGACCTTGTGCCCAAGGCGTATAGACAACGATTTAGGTCATGGGAGAGGCATCCTAGCCAGACGTATGTCAAGTTTGCCAGAGATTTGACCTCTCATTTTCGGCGTTGGCTAACTTCTCTTGATGTTACAACTTTTGCTGATTTATGTATGTTATTGATCTTGGAGCAGTTTAAAAATATGCTTCCGTCACGTATTGCTGCGTTCGTTAACAAAAGAAGCACTAAAACTGTATCTCATGCGGCTATGAGTTACTACGCAAGATGATTTTGGGTGGCGGGGGAGGCAGCCGCATGATCCAGCAGAGCCATTGCGTTCAGGGGCGGTCGGTTCATTTAAATCCGGTGATGGGGCACGCCACTTCGACAAAGTGGATGGAACGCGATGTAGTTTTGACAAGAGCAGGATGTGTAATTACTGTAAGTTGGTCTTGCAATCTAGGAGTAAGATGGTCAAACCAAATGTAAAGCCTGCAGCGGCAGGAGTGCCCGTCAGCTGCAGAAGTTCTGAAATTCCTGTACCCGTTTGTGAGTCCGATGTTAGGGCTGCTTATAGATCATTCATTCGGGATGGTTTGTGTCTTTGGTGGGCAGTGAGCTACCGGTCCCTATCAAAATCTTGAGGGATACGGCTTATGATTCTTACATTGTGGGTTCTGTACTGCCTTTTTCTGATCGGACTGACACAGGGGGACTGCATTCTCAGCCGCGGGATGGGTTTGACAGTGGTTGCCCATTACCCTGCACAAGGTGTTTCTCATTCGGTTCGGGCAATGCGGTTCGGCCCGCATTGCCCATAGAGGGAGTACATTTGATATTGGGTAATGGCTTGGTTGGTAGTAGGGTGTGGTCTGATTGACCCCCTCCACCTTTGACATTCCATCCTGTGGGTAATGTGTCCTTGACGGGTTCTCCTGGGCAACAGCATGTGTGGTGACACGTGCCATGCGCCCAGTGAGGATGATGGGGTCATGGTGGAGGTCCCCCCACTTTCTGATTTTCCTATTGCTGTTCCCTGTGAGCTAGTGCAAGAGTAGCAGACTTATGCTTCCTTGAAGGAGCTGTTCGGTCGAGTTCTTCCAGCAGCTGAAGTGAAAGACGTGGCCAGTGGCTACTGTCTGCAGAATGGCTTGCTGTTCAAGTGGACGATTCTATGGGAGAGGCTGTATTCCAGTTAGTGGTTCCGGCTAAGTACCGACCCTTGGTGCTGAAGGTGGCCCATGGTGATGGTGGACACTTCGGTGTCAGGAAAACATATTTGCATGTTCTGAAACATTTCTTCTGGCCACGTATGAAAAGAGATGCTTCTGTTTTCATCAAAACAAACAAACAAAATGTTTTTCAGTTGACAAGGAAACCGAACCAGACTGTGAAGCCTGCTCCCCTGCAGCCGATACCAGCCGTAAGTGAACATTTTGAACACCCGGTGGTCGACTGTGTTGGCCCTCTGCCAAGTTCTGGCAGTAAGTATTTACTTACTGTGATGTGCCAAAACACGCGTTATCCGGCTGTGTATCCGCTGAGGTACATTACAGCTAAATCTGTTGTGAAAGCGCTCACTCAAATTAATCTCTGTATTTGGTATTCCAAAAATTGGCCAAATTGATCAGGGCTCCAATTTTACATCCCATATGTTTGGGCAGGTCCTGAAAATGTTGGAAATAAAGCATAACAAGTCCTCAACTCATCATGCGCAAAGCCAAGGTTCTGGAGAGATTTCATTAAACCTTGAAATCTTTGCTTCGTGGGTACTGCACAGAGTTGGACAGGGACTGGGAAGAGGGTCTTCCTTGGTTGATGTTGGCTGCGAAACAAACAGTCCAGGAAAGCGTGGTCCACTGTCTGTCCTCAAGGAGAATTGTGTGGAGACAGGACCTCCCAAAAATTTGATTGATTTTGTTAATGGGTTCCGCCATCGCTTTGTCACTGGTGCCTTGACGAAGGAAAAATTACAGGTGGGCCAGCACAAAATGAAAAAACATGACCGACACTCTGCACGACATAAGTTCAGTCCAGAAGATCAAGTTCTGGTTCTTGCACCTGTTGTGGGCTCCCCATTTGAAGCTAAGTTCTCAGGTCCCTACAGTGTTGCAGAAAAGTTGTCTGGTCTTAATTACGCAATTTCCACACCGGCCCGTAGACAATCCAGAGATATATCACGTTAATTTGCTTAAACCTTACTATAAGCGTGAGTCCTGCCCTGCGTCAGGTGGTAGCTCTGGGTTGCGGCCGACATTGGCCGTGAGCAAGAACTCAGAATCACTTTGTAATTTAGTTCAAATTCTGTTACATCTGCCCGAGTCTAAGCGTCGCGAGTTATCAGAGCTAATAAATGGGTATCCATGGGTATGGTTTATTTGGCGATGTGCCATCGCGTACCGACTGGATCGAGCATGACATTGACGTCGGTGACGCGCCTCCCATTAAACAAAGGTTTTATCGTATGGCCACCGCCAAACTGGAACATTTTGATTCTGAAATCAATTAAAAGATTGAGAATGGAATTACTGAGGCCATCATTTTTAAGTTGGGCATTGCCATGCATTTTGGTACAAAAAGTTGACAAGACACCTAGGTTTTGGACAGGTTAAACAAAATCTGACTGTTTTTCATTGCCTAGAATGGACGACTGTTTTGACCGAGTTGGTTCAGCCAAATTTGTTAGTAAGTTTGATTTGCTCAAAGGTTACTGGCAAGTTCCTTTGATCAAACGTGCACAGGACATCTCCGCGTTTTCACTCCGTCCGTGCTATTCTCCTACAGCGTAATGTCGTTTGGACTGAAAGATGTTCTGGCAACTTTCCAACAATTAATGAACCACGTTGTAGCTGGCCTTGAAGGTTGTGCAGTCTATTTAGATGACTTGGTGGTTTACAGTGACACATGGCAATTACATCTGCAGCGAATCCGAGCACTTTTTGAGAGACTTGCGTTTGCGCAACTTACAATAAATTTGGCTCTGTGTGAATTTGCGATGGTGAAGGTGACATATTTTGGCCGTGTTGTAGGACAGGTTTGTGTCGCTCCATTTGAGGCAAAAGTTCTTGCAGTCTTGTAGTTTCCTAGGCCTAGCACTAAGAAGGAACTGCATCGATTTCTGGGGTTGGTGGGTTACTACAGGAGTTTCTGCAAGAATTTCTCGTCCGTTGTTTTCCCACTAACGGAGTTGCTAAAAGGAAAAACAAAATTCGTCTGGTCTTCTGCATGCCAACAAGCGTCTGAGATTGTGAAGCGCCTGCTCTGCTCTTCTGCTGTGTTAGCAGCCCCCTGTTTTGACCGGCCATTCATGCTGGAGGTGGATGCCAGTCAGGTGGGTGCTGGAGCAGTCTTGCCCCAGTAGTATATACCGATCACAACCCCCTGACAAAGTCTTTTCGGTCAACCAACCAAAGGTTGGTTAGGTGGTCCTTATTTTTGCAAGGTTATGACCTCACCATTTTGCACATTAAAGGTACGGAAAACATCATGGCTGATGCATTGTCTCGTGCAATAATTTGTTAATTTGTCATGGCTTATGAGCCGGGTCATGACAGTGTATAGAGACAAAAAGATGAAATTTGTGTCAATGTCACAATATTTATGGCCCTCCCTGGTAGATGATCATTAGGATCTGCTTCAATGCCCATTGAATACTCCTTTGTCAGCCCTCTCAACCTCCCTCAATAACAATGGCTTCACTCTCTCTGTCCTTAGGCGTGCTCCCAGGAGGCCTGCTTGCGAGACAATGAGACATTTTCATTCAAGGACCATAATCTCCCTGAGCCCCTCCTACGTTATTGTTCCTCCACCAATCCCAATTCCATTGCTTCACAGCTAGGCCACAAATTTAACAGTACCCTGGACAACTGTCAGTGCAGACCCAGCCCAACAACTTCACTAATGGACAGCCACCATGTTGTTACTTCAACAAATAACTGGAGAAGAACGCCTGAGGATGTCACTGACAAATTTGTCACAACAGCGAGACACCATGGCCGCTCCTCCTCAGCCATTAGTGCACTCGACTTTCATTTTTACAACCACAATGCTGCCATCGCGTCTGCAACTCCACCATGCAAAAGTAGCCTGCCAGCTTCTGATCACATTCTTACTGATTCCCTCTGCCACCAAGCATTGTCTAACTGGTACTGCTGCCAAGCTGCGGTTGCTGAGCACCCATCCCCTCGCCATAGCAATATACCTCAGGATTCTTTAGAAGTGCCAGGATTTTACTCTGGACCTACATATTCTGCCATTGTTTCTTCAGCGACCGAAAGGCGACATCATCAAACTGATGCAGCTTTTCATGAATCCTACTTGCTTGGGGAATGGGGTCGTATTTCAAATCCAGGAAGAATGTCATGCTCAGAGAGTTTGCTGGCAGCGTATGCAACGTATGAGTATAACTATGGCCGCTCTGTTGAAACACTAGAAAAAGCCTCTGCAATTGTCCCACTGTGTTCAGAGCGTTCTTCCATGTTTAGCCAACAAAAACATCAGAAAGCCACAGAAGGGAATGAATACCAATTCAAAAGACCCTTCCCTCTAACAGTATCCTCCATGATGCCTCCTTGTAATAGGCAATCAGGTCAGCAGGTAGCTGCACCCCAAACAAGGCAAATGACAGATGAGATGGTGGGTGACAAAAATGGCAGCCCATCAATGTCTTACGAAAAGCGCCATCTCCTCCAACATGCACAGACTTTAAGAGAGTCAGTCAACTGTGGCCCGCACTTCAGCTGTAGTCAAGACAGCAGAAACAGTGCTTCCACCAGTGAAGAAATGGTGACACATGCACAATGGTTTACCACCCTGCCTGCATCAGAGGACATAACTCATATTGGGTGCAATAGAGATACCATCTCCCCAGTGGCTCTCAAACCTCCAAAGCTTCACAGAACCCCTGCTCAAACTCATACAGATCCCCAGTCGCCTGAGTCCTCTTGTGGAAACCCCTCTCCTGTCTTGGTTGGTCCTGGCTCCAGTCGCAGCACAAATGGCAGCCTGGCACAGCAGGCATTCAACTCCCTGTCTTCCATTCCATTCATAGGTTTGTGTTAATTCACTAACTAGACCTTTGTTTCGTGTTTGCATCAGAAAGTTGTCAGTCATATAATGCGCTCTCAAACAAAAAATCCATTGAAAACCATATGTTACTATATTAACAGACCCCAATATCCCCAATACTGTTTATACATACGAGTACATAACGATAAAGGTAATAGGTGTGCAGAGTAACAACAAAACCAATGTCCCAATACAGCATTTCTGCCATAATCTGTATACTTTATTTCGGGAAAATCTTTGGCTGAATTTGCACTGCATGGGTCAAGTTATGTCATTTGAATATGCATCATGCTAGTGAAAAGAAAAACATGCATTGAATTCTTCACAAATACATATCAAGTCTAGTCCAAATTAATTCCTCTGGCAGTATGTTTTGGGTCATGCTAGAAGCAGTGGTGTAAAACTACATCATGTAAGTTAGTTAGGACTAAATATTAAAGTAACTTGGCTAGCGTTATTTAGACCTAAAAATAAGGGAAGAGGGGGGAAGTTTAATAAACACTGAGATTATCTCTAGTCTGGGCATTTATTAAAGTTACATTCATCTAGCAGTCTGGCATAAAAGTCTTTGCAAACTGGGTTTATTATACAATTACTGAAACTAACAATCACGCGGGTTCACTACAGTTTTATAATAGGGTTAAATTGTTAACGTTACATTTCATAACGTTAGCCAAGCTGACACGTAAAGTTTAACTACCCTGCTCTCATACCCATTTGTAAGGACCTCTCAACTGGAGGTAGCGAAAAAATCTTGTTTCTGTAGATAGAATTTCAGTGAAAATAGATCGAAAGTGCTGTACATTTCAATTTTCCGCAAGAGTAGACCATGCTGTAATTAAAAAACATCCATTCAAAATGTCTAAATGTAGCCCTTTAGGATTTAGGAACACAACTTTAAGTGCAATACATTCTTATTTTATACATGGTCCATGTGTAAAATAACAAGGTATTAATGGCTTAAAGTTGTGTTATAAATCTAAAGAGCTATATTTGATATTTTGAGTTAAATGTTGTTGTATTTTTAATGGGCAAAAGTGTTTTATAAAATAAATGAAGACAAAGTTCCATTTATCTATCTATTCTTCTTCTTTTTTTTTTAAATAATTAAAATACCTCAAAGTGTAATTTAAGGGTCATTGCCTTCCTTTAATGGAGAGGGAATTGCAAAGTAGCCTTGGTCCAGAATATTGAAAAAGAATTAAAGCCAGGTACCATCTGTCAAACTTATTTACAGCTCCCAGCCAGGTACTCATTGCTAGTGCTAACAAGTAACTGCTAGCCACATATATCGGAAACTTCTGCCGCATCATACAGTGACGGCGTAATTAATTAGCAGTTTCTTAGCGTCCTAAATTAGCGATTGAGTGAGAGTTTGGGATAGCATTGTTGATCGCAACTACAATGTCAATCAAAACTACGATAAAGAAATCTTAAACGTTTAAAAGGGAAGTCAAGCCACGACATGGGCCAACAGCTATTTGCCTTGCCGTCAATGTATTACAGGGTTTCCTCCAGTTACGGACAAGTTCCGTTCCTACGCTGGCGATGTAACCCGGATTTCGACTACATCAAAATGAATTAATAAACATTTTATACCGTAATTTAAAAAACATATTTGCGCCAAAAGGAAGATGACGGAAACAATATTTCGTGTTTTGCACGGACATTCATTGCTGAAGGACGGCAAAGCGGAGCTAATAGAAATGTGACGTGCCTAATTGCGAGCCGACCTGCTCGATAGACGGCCGTTGCTGGAGGTAACAACACAACTTTGAATAACTTTAAAATTGCATGATTACTGTGGGAAACTAACAAAAAAGAAGGTGCTACGAACGACGCACCGGTGTCATAAAGTCAAGACGCCGTAGCTTGGGTACATCATAACTTGAGGACTCCCTATATTTGGTAAAATGTGTTTTGAAGTTAGCTTTAGCGTAGGCGGCGTGTTACGTTGAGTATGTTTCCAGTTTCCTTGACATGTCTGAATGGTATCGGGACAAGAGACAGAAAAAAAAAATCCTGTATCATTAATTTGAGGGCTAATTACACCCCAAGTTACCCAAACGCTCCCATTCATGCGACTTATGTGATCCACACAGGTTTTCTACGTCTGTTGCTGTTATAGTTAATGTGGACTGATCGTGTTGCTTTTATGTGAATGCACACTGTGTTTTTTCTTCCACTAACCAATCCGCGGATCGCGCTCGATCCGAACAGTGGGGCCTGATCCGAACCGACCACGTATCAATGATTATCCGTTGCACCACTAATATATATATATATATATATATATATATATATATATATATATATATATATATATATATATAATGGTTTCATTAAGTGAATTGAAATACTGTACACAATCTTGCTAACACATTCATGTGCAAGCGGGAAAAAACTAAGTAAAAAGCAGTGATTAAAATGGTTAAGTATTAAGAGATTGTTCAGTCATTTTGCTTTTTATACAAATTGATGTTGGTGACTCGCTGTGATTGGCTGTTAGACAGGAAATGCAAATCAGTTGTTACTTTTGTTTTCCCCTCCAGTAACCTAGTACATCATTTTTTCTATTTGATAAAAAAAAAAAACACAAATCAAAGTTTAGTTAATTGTCATTATCTATACTACATGGAGACAAAGGTTTCAGGTGAATTCAATGAACAAATTGAACTCATAAACGATCACATCAGTCTCATTTAAGTGCAACTACCCATACCTAATTTTTACTGCCCTATCTGTCAGTGTCTTGATGCTGTTCCGTGACCGATAAGAATGTGAGAATATGCTTAACATGAAAAGATTTGGGATGTGGGTATGATTAATCTATTTTTTAACTTGTATTTTACTATAATACAGTATATAGCATTGTATCTGTTGTGTCTTGTTTCACCCATCTTACTTTTATTTTTGTGGTGTATTATCAGGCAGTATCAAAGTACGCCGCTCTTCTTACCTGATGGCCATTTCTACTGAGCGATCAAAGTCTTGTGATGAGGGTCTTAACACCTTCAAAGAAGAAGGCCATGTTTTCACGTAAGGCTGGACACGAGACATTCAAAGCTGAAACATTTTGTGCCAGGGATTGTGTGTTTTATGTGTCGGATGCTCCGCCATCATTTAAATCAACCATCTATCTAAATTAGTGTTGATAATATTGAACCGCAGAACATGAAATAATTTTTCATAACAATGAAATACTTGATATTTGTACTGACCATTAATCAAGATTACTACTTTCACAACTTAGCTCAGAATCAACATGGCAGAGAAGTCATAGCAATATCCACAGTCCAGGTTTCGAGAAATAAAATTCACACATATACCAATCTTTCCCAACACACTTAAAACAAACAAGAACAAATCTAAGTAAAAAAGCAATGTTTAGAATTGAGAAATTCAGAGATTGTTGTGCCCATTCAGCTTAATAAATATGATTCAACTGAATGAGCCGTCACTCGTCTGTAAATAAATAAATGGTGTCTGCCATTGGTGACAATAATAAAAATGTGTGAGTCAATCAGGTTAAAATAAAATATTGGCTACAAACAAGCGGGCAGCTACTGAAATTTTGTATGCTGATACAAAAGTGTATGCCTAACTGTAAACCTTAAGCTTGCAGTCATTGTTTAAAAGGCTTTAAGCCTTAAGTAACTAAATGACAGGTGCACTTTGTGCCGTGTTTAACTGCTCTAATTGAATTTATATCCTTGAATGTTGGTGTGAAAAACACCATTGCAAGGCTCCAAGTTCACTCAAAGACAGAAAGAAGATATGCGGTTATAAACCTCCTTTTTATCATATGAATGCTTTCAGCAGTTACACTGAGGTTATTCCGATTTGTTATTTCGCCTCACTTTTTCGGCATCGTTCAACACCCTCGTACAACATACGATTTGCACCGTTCCAATTTCAACTTGCTCAAAGTTCTCCCATTCATTTTAAATGGTACTGACTGACTGAAGTCAGTATTCCACTCATCATCATTCACAGATGTTTGGTACTTGTGTTTTCATGGACAAGTGATATGCATATATACCTACACCTTGTGATTTCACTTAAATTATTAAACGCCTAATATCCTCATTCAGCTTTATTGATAGCTTTCAGCATTATACCACATTATTCAATATAATTATGCAGTGTTTCATTACTTTTTTGTCACTTACAGTTTTATTAATGTTATTAGTTTTTATTCATTTTCAAACAGTTACACACTATCAACACAAACACATAAACCATAAACAAACAAACAAACAAACAAACAAAAAAGACAACAAGAAAAGAAACAAACAAAACTAAAATAAAATGTCTTGGGCGTCGACAACCAGTCTTATCATATTTGTTCACTTATCATTCTTTTTTTCCTGAGAGAGCTCTGTATTGTTCATTCGGTAATCTTACCGATTTGACATGTCATCATCATTCTCTCTCTCTCTCTCTCTCTCTCTCTCTCTCTCTCTCTTTGTATGTGCGTGAGTGTGTGCATTTGTGTGTGCTCATTAACTCACCCAAAACCTATTAAAAATCCCATACCATCCACCTAAACCGAATACTTCAGAAACCCGCTTGAGTCGTGAAGTTGTCAGGAGACTCGAGGAAGGATCAAAAGAAAAAAGCCCCCAGGCTCCCAAATCAACCCCCCATCCCCAAAAAAAAAAAAAACAACGGGACCCCGGCGGGTATATGGGAACAGTGTGGGGGGCTGATAGGGCCCGCCTGAGGTGCCAGGAGGCTCACTGGAGCGGGGCAGGCACACCACCATGCCCCAGGAGACCAAGGCCATGGATGGAGCCCCCGGACCAGGGGAGGAAGAGAAAGGCGGACAGGGGAGGGAGGGGCACGGGACGCGGGAGGAGACAACAAGAAGGGCAAGGGGCAGCGGCAGGGTCAGCAGAGAGAGGGGGGAGGAGGAGGAGGAAGGGTGATGAGGGAGAAGGGACAGGGAGGCGGAGGATGGGTGGGGAGAGGCAAGAAGGGAGAGGCAGCAAGGGGGAGGAAGAGGGAGGGGAGAGGGAACCACGGGGCACCTCGGAGGCCCACCCGCCCTGAACGTCGCCGGGCACGGAGCGACGGCCCGCGCCAGGGAGGCGACGCCCCGGACACCAGGGAGAGCACCGCAACGCACCACCCCCCAAGAGACCAGGGAACGGCCAAGACGCAGCCGCCACCCAGCAGCCAACAGAGGGGCAGAGCCGCCCACGCTCAGCCAGGGGGGACAGCACCTATAAAGTTAACCCACTGGCATGCAGTGATTCCGAATATTAACCTTTAGTGCCCATTGGTAGTGAATCTTGAGAAGTTGGTAACTGTAACTGTAACAGCAATATAAGTTATCGCGATGTGGTGGCTCTTGCTAACAGGCAGAATTAAGTAACCAGATTTAGATTAAAATATTCTATATACGTAGACCATGTTTGTATAAATTCTGATATTTGGTTTTTATTCGAGGCAGATATTTTTCCCATTAAAATTTGATTTATAAGGAGGTTAGACCATTGGTCGATATTCAGAAATTGTTTATTTTTCCAGTTAACAAGAATTGTTTTTTAAGCGATAGGGAGTTCAACTGGATATCCTAATATCTTATATATTCCTTCACCAGCTAACTTCCAGAACCCACTAACTTTTGTGCATTTCCAAAATATGAGTGAATGGTCCACAATATCTTCCCCACATTCACGCCAGCATTTCTGCTTTTCAATTTGGGGGTAACAAAAAAACTCTTACACATCACAACTTCTTCCAGGAGAATTCCCCCCACATCCGAGAGCAGGTAGTTGTTTGGTGAACCCTCCACATTTTTAACCAACTTCATCACTGATACCTATATTGAATTCAGTTTCCCACTTGTTTTTAATTTTCCGTGTCGTGACTGTTTTGTCATTCATTATTAATTTATATAGGGATGAGATCATTCTTAGGCTACTACTTTTATATTTGTTAGTCATAATTAGTACCAGCCCGCTCTCTTCTACTACTACTTCTTTTCTGTAATAATCCCTCATCTAGAAGTAGCAAAGAAGAAAAAAAAAATATTGTTTCCGTATATGGAATTTCAAAGAAAATAAAATGAAAGTGCTGCACATTTCCATTTCCCGCAAGAGTACACCATGCTGTCATTCCTCCCATTATCCACTATCTAAAGTTAGATTTAATTTCAGCCGGTTTAAATCTGGTATCATATCGTATCTGCATTACTTTTGTTGCATGTATGTTGCATTATTTGCATTCGTAGTACCCTATACAACATTATCAGCGTATATTTTGATATGGGATCTAAATAAAAAAATATATATATTTTTATCAAAGGCATCCCTGTTTACCACCATGTGCTGTGTGATTTTATAATAAATAGTCATTTCTAAAAACTGTGCTGGGTCTGATGAAATCTTTATCAGTCAATGACACTCCTGCTTGTATTATGATTGTGTTGGGCAAAGTTCTGCATATTTATGCATTTTATTTCACGAAACGTGAAATGCTGAATGGATGGTATGATAAACAATGACCTCTAGGCCATGTGTGCAGTGTAACCAACAGTGTTGTCACAGATTACTTGAAAAATGTGATTACTGATTACTCATCAGAAAGTAATCTAGTTACTTTACTGTCAAAGTAACTAAGTTACATATCAGTTACTTTTTACCCATTTCCGCCCTTTGCTGCCTCAACATAAGAATGTCAACGGGTTACTAAATAATACTTATGAAAGTGCATAAACTTGAAATATGAACATGTTTGTTTGTTTCTGTTTCTCTGGTTTTACAATACAGAAATTGGTGTATAACACGTTACACCCGCAGGCTGGTTACAAACTGTAACTATAACATTTTTCTATTTTCTCAAATACCAGAGCTGAACTACAGTCATGCAGATAGCTTTTTTTTTTTGCTCTGGCATACTCTTTCTCGAGGTATGACGAGAAAGACAGTCTGTGGGGCAGCTCAGCATTATTGCTAATACGGATCTTTTCTAGTGTAAGTGTGCTGTGTGTTCCAGTGTTGCCATTTCTGTTCAGCACTCTTATGTCTGACTGTTAATAAACGCAACACAGGTCTCATGGAAGAGGAGGGACGTTACGTGCCGGTTGGCAGATAAACGGGGCTCGTAGCCCTCGATCTCGGTAAAATTAAAGCATACGCCTCAGTCCATTCACTTTTCAGTGTCTACTTTTCTGACTTTTGACAACGCCATACTTCATCACGTTTGTTGTGAGAATGCGTGCCGTGTACCCCATAAAACAAAACAAATTGCGATCTTACCAGGCTCTGTCAAAGGACCCCGCTCAGGCATAGCTGCCCTCACGTGCGCCTATTCAAAAATCGTCTATCGGTAAAACTGAATATATTTCCCGCCCAGTACATGTTCTTCGAGGTCCGTATGAAAGGGTCTCGCGGTCGAACTCCGCACAGCGGTCCGCCAGTTGGGGTCTATTGTTTTGGCCAGACTCCGAGCACTCACACATGTTGGTACACGCGACCCAGCGTTGCGTCTTCCGCTGAGAAAACGTGACATGCGATGTGACGTCACTCCCAAATGCAAGAGAAACATTTTCTCCTCAAAATTCTCTTCAAAATAGACAACAAAATTCTGCATTCTCCATACATTATGATGTAATAAAAAAAATAGTAACGCACAGCCACTTAGGAAAGTAACTTTAATCAGATTACTGTTTTGGAAAAATGAACCCGTTAGATTGCTCGTGATTGAAATAAATTAATCAGATTACAATAATGCATTACTTAGTAACGTGTTAGTGACAACACTGGTAACCAAGGCAGATTTCTGTATTAGTTTTTCTGTACTAGAATAAAGTACAATTGCAGATTCACTAAAGTAGGTGGCCGTTGCGCTTTCATTGTCAGAGTATACACAAAGAGTACTAGCTCCTCTGCAGAGGTGTACTTACAACAATTTCATAGCCAAATCCTACTATTTATAGTAACAGTTGAGAGTTTACTGCACTAAATGCAAAAATACTCAATTACGTGCAACATTGCAATATTCATTGTTGGAAGTCAGTAATGTTGTCAGTCTTATTTTTGAATTATTATTTAGATATTTCAAGGTGATATTATTTTATTATAATTTTTTTTAACAGTTTTTGCTTTTATTCAAAATTAAGTGAGTTCATTTTGAGAACAAATCTTTAATATGATCCCAAAGGAGGACACTTTAGGTTGATAATTATTTTTAATGTACACAAATCTTTATTTACAAATAAGTTCTTATTTAGGTTGTATCTTTTTTTCTTTAATTAAAAAAAAAATCAAATAGTTCTAGTGATACGACTACAAATAGAGTTCCAAACTTTTACAAATCAGATACTGATGGTACGGCAGTTTGTTTGTTTATTTTTTAATCATAAAGGCTTTACGCTGGTTAGAGGGTACATGGCTGAAAAAATATTTCATATTGATTACACTTATTAAGCAAGTAAAATAAAGAAATTGAAACATTACTTTAATTGATATTTCCTATTGTATTTCTGTCTTTAAAATGGGTGAAATTGACCCACAACATAAGAGGACAATTTACTACAAGATTTTACATGTGTAGTTATGTCCTGCAGGAAACTACCAAAAAGAGTCAAGAGTTTTTTCATTGATGGGGTGAGTTCTTACTGCTGTACTTTTCATTCTTTCACTTTCGGGCAATTTCACACATATTGCTGTGCATGTTGCCTTTTTTTAGATACGCTTAACTGTATTTTGTTTTATAGTCTTTTGATAGTTTGAAAGCCCAAGAAGAGGCACGGCCCAAGCACCACTCCACCTCGGAACTGGGGACCATCACTTTCAGTGACATCTGCAAAGAGGGCTGGCTACACTACAAGCAGATTCTCACAAACAAGGGGAAGGTAAAACACACTGGTCTCATATTATTGGTAAAATTGGTAAGGCATTAAACATGTTTATTTTACTGGGATGCCAAAGATCGTTTTCAGTTGGGAAGTTGCTTAGCGCATTTCCTTTTTTTTTTTCATTAGTTCATCTAAAACCTATGAAAATAAATAAAAATCCCATACCGTTTCCCTAAACCGAACACTTCCAGCCAGTCGTGAGGCCGTCAGGAAACCCAAGAAAGGACCAAAGAAAAGAAAGGAAAGTGAAATCCAGCACCGACCAGACACCACCCACCCCACCAACCAGAGTCCTTCACCAACCCCAGAGACATCGAAATTTCAACAAATCAGGGAGACCTCAAGAGACCAAAGGAGAGACTGAGGAAAGGAAGGAAGGACAGACGAAGCGGAGTGAGATCCACAGACACCAGCCTCCACCGATTCAATGACCTGAGGAAGATTGTGTCTGAGTTTCGATAGATGCTGGTGTGGTGGATCTGGCGTGCATGAAAATCTCCACCAAAGAGGAGAGCCGTCGACCCCCGCCAGGACAGAGCAAGCGCAACACCTCAGGGTCCCCCAGGCCGCGGCAGCGCCAAAGGACGACCCCCGGGCCCTGCACCCCAATGCGGCCCCAGCCCAACGCAGCAGGACAGGGCACTGCAGGCCCGCCAGCAACCCCACCGGCCCACAGCCCCCGCTCCCCAACCCAGCCCCAGCCGCCCCTGGGCCCCCAGACACCCTTCCACCCCCAGCACCCCGCGTTTCAGCGGCGCGTTTGCATTGTAGTCGATGTACTTCGCGCGGACCGGAACAAAAGTGCGTGGGGCGTGCAGCGTGGGGCGTGCAGCGTGGAACTCGCGTTTGGAGCACTGGGACGCGGTGTGGGGCAGCGAAATCCGCACATTTGTGATGAAAATCGGTAAATCGAGAGCTTCGCCTTTCGACTCCTCCTTCTTCACCACAACGGACCAATACAGAGTCTGCATCACTGCAGACACTGCACCGATCCGCCTGTCGATCTCTCACTCCATCCTGCCCTCACTCGTGAACAAGACCCCAGGATACTTGAACTCCACTTTGACCAATATCTCATCTCCAACCTGGAGAAGGCACGCCACCCTTTTCCGACTGAGGACCATGGTCTCAGATTTGGAAGTGCTGATCTTCATCCCAACCGCTTCACACTCGGCTGTGAACCGCTCCAGTGAGAGTTGGAGATCACAGCCTGATGAAGCCAACAGCACCACATCATCTGCAAAAAGCAGAGATGCAATGCTGAGGCCACCAACTGGACCCCCTCAACGCCTCGGCTGCACCTAGAAATTCTGTCCATAAAAATTATGAACATAATCTGTGATAAAGGGCAGCCATGGCGGAGTCCAACCCTCACTGGAAACAAATCCAACTAACTGCCGGCAATGCGGACCAAACTCTGACATAGGTCGTACAGGGACCAAACAGCCCGTATCAGGGGGCTCAGTACCCCGTACTCCCGAAGTAACCCCCACAAGACTCCCCGAGGGACACGGTCATACGCATTCTCCAAATCTACAAAACACATGTAGACTGATTGGGCAAACTCCCATGCACCCTCGAGGACCCTGCCGAGGGTGTAGAGCTGGTCCACTGTTCCACGGCCGGGACGACAACCACACTGCTCCTCCTGAATCCGAGATTCGACTTCCCGACGGAGCTTCCTCTCCAGATCCCCTGAATAGACCTTACCGTGGAGGCTTAGGAGTTTGATCCCTCCATAGTTGGAACACACCCTCCGGTGGTCCCCCTTTTTAAAAAGGGGGACCACCGCCTCGGTCTGCCAATCCAGAGGCACTGTCCCCGATGTCCACGCAAAGTTTTAGAGGCGCGTCAATCACGACAGCCCCCTCGCCCAAGTAAAAAATAAAACTGTATCGGATTACATTGGTCTACATCTAAAATCATTACAGTGATTTGACTGCTTTAATTAATGCTACTTAGTTGCTTTTTATTCAAGTGTTTGTGTGTACAATGTGTTAATAGTATGGAAGGAGCAATTTCTTAATTTCAGAAAACCACCTAGTCTAGAGGCGCGACAACTAATTGTTCAACAACCAATCGATTAGCAAATTAATGGACAAATATTTTGATAATTGCTAAATCATTTAGGACTATTGTTTAACTTGTTTTTGGTTCATTCCGTGTGAATTCACACACCCTCCCCAGTGACAAATTGGTATTCACAACATGGGAGATATTCACCTTGTCACACCCAATTTCAACTCACCATCAGCAATGTGGTGATTTGGGAGCACGAACTCTGAATTTTTGGCGTGTAACCATAATTTGGTAGAGGTTTGAACTGAATCTGAATATGATCTTGCTGTTTTCATCATACGCTACTGAAGAATAAACACTCAACAAGTCAACAAGATTTGAAAGCAATGAAACCGGTTAATGCTTTTTCCCCCCCTTCTAACTGTAGAAAGTTGGTAGCAGTATGCGGACTTGGAAACGCCTCTTTTTCGTGCTTCATTCCCATACGCTTTACCTCTACAAAGACAAAAGGGGGGCTATTCTTCACGGGGCTTGGCCTGGTTCAGGTCTGGATGAGCATCCCCCGATCAGCATTCGTGGCTGCCTGATTGACATTGCTTATAGTGAAACCAAGCGCAAACACACACTGAGACTGATGACACAGGACATCTGCGAGTATCTTCTCCAAGCTGAAAACAGGGACGACATGTTGGCATGGATCAAGGTTATTAGAGAGAACAGCAAGATCGACAATGAGGTCAGATAGGGGCAAATTCCATTCTTGGATAATTAACTCAAAGCTGACCTTCTATTACAACATTGATTGTTTCCATTTTTTTTTTTTTTTTAGGAAATTGGTTCCTCAAGACAGGCTCTTATCAACAAGAAGCTGAATGACTACAGAAAACAGAGGTCAGAATGGTCATCTAAATATAGCAAAACTCAAATTTTGACACCGTTTTACCTTCTCCACATTTCACCTGGGTATACGGTAATACCGTTGCTAATTTTAGACTTTTTATTTTTATTTTTTAAGACTTATCTTGCACTGACAATAGCCAATCTGTCTTGAAGTTAATGGTCACAGATCTGTTCACTGTGTGCTCCGGTTGCATTTGTAATAATCTTTTGTGTGACGGAGCGCATTTGAATGTCTGTCACTCTATGACAGCACGTCTTTGTGTGCAGCTGACTTGCATGCGCTCCTTTTACGCCGCGGAGCCAAGCTCAGATAGCATTACCGTAGCATACATTGTTCCCCGCGGACGCGCACAAACTTCTAGCGGTCCTACAAACTTACAAACTGTTTCTCGGTTTACTGGACTGGACCGGGGGACCCCACTGTGGGCGCACACTCGACATCTACATGACACACAAACATACGCACGGAGCCCCCACCCGAGAGCACGCACAGTTATCCTACTCACCTGCGTGCCGCGGTCTTGGGTTGATGTGTGTCCATGGACAAAAAACAAAATCACTTACTGATTTTTTGTATAAATAAAAGCGCTTTGTGGCGCGCTTCTAGGGGTCATATGGACTTAATAGTACCGTTAGTGGGTAAACGAATTGTGGACATGGCGACAAACTCATCTCTGCAGCAGTGAGCGGGGGAGATATTGTTCCTCAGATGAGTCCGGAGACACGAAGTATATTCAATCTCACACCGTTACAGTCCTCATGCAGATTTTGCATGCAGGCCTCATTGACATTTGCTGCCAAATTGTAGCAGTTCCAACCCAGCATTTTTCGGTCTAAAAGACGTCTAGACATCTAAATGGTACTTAGGTTAAAAACGGTCTACAAATGGTCGAAAAATGAGTTTAAAAATACATTTTTTTTTGACGTCTAAGCTTAGACGTTTAAATAACCACTAATAGACGTCTATTTATAGACATCTAAATTTAGGCGTTTGCTAGACGTTTATACCAAATTTTAACTCCATTACACGCCGTATAGATGTCTGTTAAGCATATTATTCACAACAAACCAATATTAAAGGAAATTAAAGTTGTCAAAATTGACTGTTAAATCAGGTTATCTAAAAAAGGGACCTTGTGATCCTTACCTTTTTTTTTCTTTTTCTTTTCTGGAGAGCTCAGTATTGTTCATTCGGTAATTTTGCCGATTTGACATGTCATCATCATTGCTCTCCTTTTTTTTATATATATATATATATATATTTTTTTTTTTGTATTTTAATTTTTTTTGTATGTGGGTGAATATGTGTATGTGCGTGTGTGCGTGCGTGCGAGTGTGTGTGTATTCATTAGTTCACCTAAAACCTATAAAAAAAAAAAAATCCCATACCGTTTCCCTAAACCGAACACTTCCAGCCAGAGTCGTGAGGCCGTCAGGAAAACCGAGAAAGGACCAAAGAAAAGAAAGGAAAGTGAAATCCAGCACCGACCAGACACCACCCACCAGGCCACCAACCAGAGTCCTTCACCAACCCTAGAGACATCTAAATTTCAACAAATCAGGGAGACCTCAAGAGACCAAAGGAGAGACTGAGGAAAGGAAGGAAGGACAGACGAAGCAGAGTGAGATCCACAGACACCAGCCTCCACCAATTCACTGACCTGAGGAAGATTGTGTCTGAGTTTCGATAGATGCTGGTGTGGTGGATCTGGCGTGCATGAAAATCTCCACCAAAGAGGGGAGCCGTCGACCCCCGCCAGGACAGAGCAAGCGCAACACCAGGGCCCCCCAGGCCGCGGCAGCGCCAAAGGACGACCCCCGGGCCCCGCAGGGGCCACCGGCCGGAGAGCAAACCCAGGAGCAGCACCCTCCACCCCGACGCGGCCCGCGCCCCCAACCCAACGCAGCAGGATGGGGCACTGCAGGCCCGCCAGGAACCCCACCGGCCCACAGCCCCCGCTACCCCCACGACCCCCCACCCACCCCCCGAAGGAGACGAGAGAGAGAGGGGGAAAGGAGGAGGAAGGGTGACGAGGGAGAAGGGACAGGGAGGCGGAGGACGGGCGGGGAGAGGCGACGAGGTAGAGGCAGCAAGGGGGAGGGGAGAGGGGACCACGGGCACCCCGGCAGCCCACAGGCCCCGAACCGCGTCGCCGGGCCCAGAGCGACGGACCACGCCGGGGCGGCGCCGCTCGGGACACCAGGGAGAGCCCCGCAACCCAGCACCCCCCAAGAGACCCAGGGAACGGCCAAGACGCAGCCGCCACCCAGCAGCCAACAGAGGGGCAGACCCGCCCACGCCCAGCCAGGGGGGGACAGCACCTATAGAATTAACCCCCTGGCATGCAGTGAATCCGAATATTAACCCTTAGTGCCCATTGGAGGTGAATCTGCTTGATCCTGTTGGCAGCAACTGGTTTCCTGACTATGAAAACACAACCATTAGTTACAAATTGCCAAATACAGAAACATCAATGTAAGTTATCACGATGTCGTGGCTCTTGCTAACAGGCAGAATTAAGGAACCAGAATTAGGTTAAAATATTCTATATACGTAGACCATGTTTCTATAAATTTTGATATTTGATTTTTATTTGATGCAGATATTTTTTCCATTAAAATGTGATTCATGAGGAGGTTAGACCATTGGTCGATATTCAGAGTTTGTTTATTTTTCCAGTTAACAAGGATTGTTTTTTTTGCGATAGTAAGGGCTACAAGTGTAGATTGAAATTGTTTATGTGGTAAGTCAGTTGTTGTTAGGTCGCCTAGCAAACACAAGTTTGGAGATAAAGGTATCCTACAGTTCAAGATAGCGGAAAGTTTTTCCAAGACTTTAGTCCAGAAATACATAACCGGAGTACATAACCATAAAGCATGAAAATAAGTGTCTGTAGTGTTTTGTAAACACTGGAGACAAATGTCGGAGTCGGAGAGTCCCATTTTCTTCATCATATATTGAGTAATGTATGTTCTATGAATAATTTTATATTGGATAAGTTGTAAATTTGTGTGTTTTGTCATTTTAAATGCGTTTTCACAAACTTGAATCCAAAAGTCAGATTCCGGAGCTATAGACAAGTCTGTCTCCCATTTTGAGATGGGTAAAGACATTTTATCAGTATATGAAAGTAACTTATATATTTTTGAAAGTTTTTTTGTTGTTGTCGGAGAAAGCTTGGTTATATCTTTAGCTAAAACAGGCGGTTGGAGTACCCCGAAGTGTTGGAATTTGTTTCTTTATCATATTTTTAACTTGTAGATAATGTAAAAAATTTCCGTTTTTTATTTTATATTTTTGGAGCAAGGATGTATATGATATAAACATATTATCTGAGGAGAGATGGTGGAGATGTGTAATTCCTTTCTGCTCCCACACACGTAAATAAAATGATTGCTTGTTAAATTGAAAGTCGGGGTTATGCCATAGGGGAGAGAACCCACAGGGCTCCACTTGGGCTTTTGTCATTTCTAGTGCCTTCCACCAGGCAGTCAGGGTGGCGGAAATCATTGGGTTTTTAAAACAATTATGTCGCTCAATCGATGTTGTAATAAAGAGTAAATCTAGAAGTCTGAGGTTATTACATTCCTTCTGTTCTAGTTCCAGCCAACAGTTAGTATCTCTGTTGGGTTGTGCCCATACTGTAGAATGATATATTGTAGCTGGTTAGCTATACTGTATAGTAGTACATAAAGTTTGGTGCCTCTAGACCAGGGGTGGGCAAACTTTTTGACTTGCGGGCCACAATGGGTTTGAAATTTTGACAGATGGGCCGGACCAGGAGCATTTGGACCTGATAGCATAGTAAACACACACAGATAAATGTACAACCCGATTTACTTCTAGTGTGCACTAAGGACTGCGTTTTTCAAATGTGCAAAATCCCCTTATTTAAAACAGCTTTTCCAATAGCTTCATTTTTATTGTTTTAGCTCAACTTTTGCTGTGTTTTTATGCTTTGTAAAGTGACCTTGGGTGTTCTGAAAGGTGCTGTTTTTCAATGAAATGTATTATTATTATTATGATTATTATAAAATAGCCCTAATCCAGGTAGTACGTTTGCCTCAATAAATATGCAAGATGCGGCATTTACACACTATTTGGCAAAGTGGGAGGAGAAATGTAAATAGATTATAATAGCACATACACTGTGATCTGTCAAACCTGGTGATTGCGTCTATTTTTAATAAATTTCAATTCAAGGCGTAAAGTTAAATAAATCAATATTTATTGAAAAAAGATGATCACTTTCAACATTCAAAACATATTATTACCCAACGAAATACTCAATGTCAATCATTTCTGCTCCACTGCTGTGCATAAAGGCACACTCAATTAAAATACGCACTTTCAAACTTTTTTTTCATAACAGAACATAAGTAGAAAAACTCACAAATTTCAGTGGGAACAGTGTTGTTGGTCTCCCTTATTTGCCAGTCCATATAAGTCTGGAGTTAGTTTTGTTGTGGCAATTCTCAGGATAGATCTGAGGTGTTGGTCAGTTAACTTGGATCTGTGACGGCCTTTATTGATGTTCATGATGCTGAACGTCTGCTCACACACGTAGGTCGAGCCAAACAACACCAGCATCTTCTGTGCCGTCCTCCGCAGGTTTGGAAACGCGGCTTCGTTCAGTGAGGCATAAAGGTCATTCAGTTTAAGAGACTTGAACTTCTCCTTTGAAGCAGAGTCGGACTGAAGATCGATCAGTTCCAACTGCAGCTCCGGCGGTGCTGTTTCAGGCTCTTGTGACAGGGTACAGGACACCAGCTGAAGTGATGAGGCAATTTGTTTATCCTGGATCCTTTTCAGCAGTCCGACGTTTTTTCCTGTTAAATTTGGCGATCCATCCGTGGTGACATTGGAAAGTTTACTCCAAGGAAGCTTCATCCTCTCAATGACAGCGGACACATGTGTATACAAGTCCTCTCCTCGCGTTTTCCCCTTCAGCGACTCCATGCTCAAAAGCTCCTCAGTTATCTCAAAACTGTTGTTTATCCCTCGGATGAAAATTAGGAGCTGAGCAGTGTCTTTTACGTATGTCGTTACTTTCATCAAGTGCCAGTGAATATAACGTAAAGGTCCCCGCCTTTTTATTTAACGTGCTCACTATATCTTCATCAATCAGTTCCACACGGCGAGTCACTGTCCTGCGTGATAAACTGATTTTTTCAAACTTGCCTTTGGTCTCCGGACACAAGAGACTTGCTGTCTCTACCATGCATTCTTTCAAAAACTCGCCTTCGGAGAAAGGCTTGCTAGCCTTTGCCAATTTGAACGCCAGCAAAAAACCTGCCCTGGTACTTGACTCCTGAATTGAAGTTTGTCGGTGAAAAAAATTCTGCTGAGCCTGTAAATTAGCCGCCAACCTCTGTGCAGTAGCCTCCCGTTCTTGTGTTGACTGCTTGCTAGCATAATTTGCATGTTTCGTGGCAAAGTGACGGCTGATATTGTACTCTTTAAAAAACGCAACGGCTTCTTGGCATATCAGACATATAGCCGTTGATCGGACTTCAGTGAAAAAATACAATAAAAATCCTGGTGCCGCGGCTGGCGCCACCTATTGGTGAAACGCAGGCATTGCAGGGACAAAATTAAATTAATGATTTTGAATTTTTTTCTAGCCTTATTGGATAAGTTCGGCGGGCCGGATTGAAAAGCATAATGGGCCGTATTTGGCCCCCGGGCCGGGGTTTGCCCATGTCTGCTCTCGACCACCTTTGGATTTACTTTTCTGAAGAGTAGATAGACTAATCTTTGCTTCTTTTTTTTTCCAGTAAAATTTTGTAATGGCTGAGTCCAACAACTGGAACCAGTTAGCCGTAGGTTTAAATGGAATCATTGAGAAAAAATAGTTTATTTTGGGTAAAACTTTCATTTTAATGGTGGCTATTCGTCCTATTAGAGAAATAGGAAGATTATTCCAGTGCTCCAAGTCACTATAAATGTTATCCAGAAGTGGAGAAAAGTTTAAATGAATTAAATCAGTTAATTTAGGTGAGATTTTTATGCCTAAGTATTTTAAATTACCTACAGGAAATGAGTAGTGTGGGTCCTGGCTTGCAGGGTTCCATGAATTTTCTGTAATAGGTAGAAGTATTGATTTTGTCCAGTTAATAGAATAATCTGATAACTGTGAGAATTTAGTTATTAAGTTAAATACTTCTCCTAACGAAATAGCAGGCTTTTCTAAATAAAGTAAAATATCATCGGCATATAGATTAACTTTATGTTTTGTTACCCCAGAGTGAATTCCTCGAATCCTTCTTTCCTGGCATATGGCTAATGCAAGTGGCTCAATAAATATTGCAAATAATAAAGGGGACAGTGGGCATCCCTGTCTTGTGCCTCTCTGTAGAGTAAAACTCTGAGATATAATCCCATTAGTAGTAACTGTAGCTTTGGGAGAATCATATAATACTGACACCCAGTGGATAAATGATTTCCCAAAGCCAAATTTATTTAAAACAGCAAAGAGGAAGGACCAGTTAACTTTGTCGAAAGCTTTTTCTGCATCCAATGATATAATAACTGCCTTTTTATCATGCCGCTGTGACATGCTAATAAGGTAATAATAAGAGCCTCCTAATATTATTAGTAGAGTGACGATCTTTAATAAAGCCTGTTTGGTCGCTATGAATGATTGTCGAGATTACTGTTTCTAGTCTAGATGTGAAAGCCTTAGTGATAATTTTAATATCAGTGTTAATTAGTGAAATCGGACGGTAACTTGATGGAAGGGTGGGGTCTTTTTCTGGCTTTAATAAAAGTTTAATTGCTGCTGTATTCATGTGTGGGCGTATGTAACCATTAGTTTTGATTTCTGTTACTACTCTTAAGAATAGTGGAGCAAGCATTAACCAGAAGTGCTTAAAAAATATAGCCGGATAACCAGCCGGGCCAGGTGCTTTGCCATTAGGCATACTATCGAGAGCACTGTACAACTCGTTTATAGTGAGTGGCGCATCTAACATATCTTTATATTCAGTAGTTAACTGAGGTATATTTAAGCTACTGAGGAATGCCTCAATATGCTCAGGGTTAGGCTTGTTAGTTTCTGAGTATAGGTTACGATAATAGTTATAAAAAATTTGATTAATTTCTTCTGGTGATTGTGTGCATTCACCAGTTGTCCCTTTAATAGCCGTTATAAGAGATTTTTCCCGATTGCATTGAAGTTGGTTTGCAAGAAATTTACCTAATTTGTTATTATATTCAAAGTTGTTGTATCTCAATTGTTGTATTGTATTATAAACTCTGTCTTTTTTGGTAGCATATCGTCTAACTGTATTTTTGTATTTTGTAAGTCAGTCCATATTTGGTTATTTGGGTTTATTGCGTACTCATCCGTCAGTTGTTTAATTTTATCTTCCAAGTCTTTTTCTAATTTTTGATCCTGTTTCTTTTTATAAGATGAATATGATATAATTTTACCTCTGATTACTGCTTTCCCAGCTTCCCAGAGAAGGGATGGCGATAGGTCTGGAGAGTCATTTAAAAAAGTCTGCCCACTCTTTTCTTATAATTTTGTCAAACTCTGCGTCGTTTAGCAGTGAGATGTTAAAACGCCATGTTGGTGGTGGTTTAAAGGTATAATCAACTTGTAGGGAAAGGGAGACTGGTGCATGGTCGCTAATAATAATAATAGGATGTATTTTTGTAACAGTTTTATCAACAATAGAGTTATTTGTAAGAAAATAATAAATTCTTGAAAAAGACCGGTGCACAGCGGAAAATAAGGTAAATTCCTTCTTATTTGGGTTTTTAAGTCTCCAGCTGTCGACGAGGCCAAAATCATCCATATATTCCCCTATTACTTTAGTAGATTGTAATCGCCTACATGTTGTATTATTAGAACGGTCTATTAATGAATTTAAGACTGTGTTAAAGTCTCCTCCAATAATAATAGTAGAGTTTGCTGCTAAATCAAACAGCTGAGAGATCCTTACCTTGATGTAGTTCCAGGATGACAATTCACATTATGTGTTTTTGGAACTTTTAATTAGGTTTTAGTAACACTAATGCCATGCTTATTTTACCACTGGATATAAATACATCTCTTGATGTTAACATTAATCAAACTGTTCTAATTAGAACTAAATCAATACATTTTTTTTCAAAATTATCCAACCATCACAAACATTTGAATGTGAAGATATATTTTAAATTTCTTTACACATTTATAAACATATTGCAATGAAATAAAAATAACAACAATAATAATACCAATATAATATAAAGACTTGTTTGGCTTTGAAATTGGGGTGAAAAAGTGGCTTGAAGTCTACTAAAATTACAAAAATTGTTTAAAAAAAAAAAATCCAGACACTGCCTGGAATGCATAAACCAAAACGCAGAAGAAGAAGAAAAAACACAAATTTCTAATTCCCCAGGACATAATGTCAAAAGTCTGCCGAGTCTTTATGGGCAACTGTCCTCTCTCAGCTTTGATTTCTCCCCAAGAGCTGAGGCTCTTTAACCTCATCCTTGGATGGCCATTATCGCTCCACACCTACCATTTGAAACTCTAAGACAAACAGACATAAAAATAACAGAATAACTTTAATTAATCACTTTCATGACCATTTTTTAAATTAAATTAGTGTAATCCTTTTAGATACCTCCTTTCTTTTCTCCGTCATTACACAATTGTACACCTTCTTCCTAGTTCTTGAAGAATTCTCTGCACTGGAGTGCAAATATTTGTTGATGAAAAATTACCGCTGCACAAATATTTCCTTGTGGGGTACTGGCTGCGGACAATGTGGAGTAGAAAAGGCAATTAAATTACCTGTTTGTTTTTTTGTTTTTAAACACTCACCATTGTGATCATATGCAGGTGCTCGTCAAAAAATTTGAATATCCTCAAAAAGTTGAATAATTTCTGTAATTCCATTCAAAAAGTCAAATTATTTATTTGTTTATTTTTACATTATTTGGGCTTCCAGCTGAGAAAACACACTAAAACAGGATGTCAAAAATTTGAATAATGTGAAGAAATCACCATGCATATTTCCCAGTCTTTTGCATGAAGGGAAAAAAAGGTGGATGGTATTTTCAAAACGATATGTCAATCTTCAATAGTTGGTTGGATTCCTTTTGCTTTAATAACTGTCTCGATGCGCCGTGGCATTGCCTGGGGGTCCTGGAAGCCCAGGCTTTCTTGATGCTTGCTGTCAGCTCTTTGTTTTTGGGTCTGTGGCCCTCATTTTCTTCCTGATAGTATAGTGTTACAAGAGGAAAACAAGGGCCGCGAAAGAAAGAAAGAAAGAAAGAAAGAAAGAAAGAAAGAAAGAAAGAAAGAAAGAAAGAAAGAAAGAAAGAAAGAAAGAAAGAAAGTTGAGTGTTGGGGAGGCTATTTGGCTGGATCGTTGAAGGTGTGTACACTATACAGGATGATGTATCAGTCAGAATACAGAATACTGGTTTGTAGTGGTTAGTTGATTTCTTTACTGGCCAGTTACCAAATGACAGTTCACAGATGATGAGACAATTGAGGTCGAGGCAACAGAGTTGAGGCAACAGATGAAACTGATGAAAAATCAAAATGACAATAAATCTCCTTATTGTCATTTTGATTTTTCATCAGCACACTATTTTAAACAAATGTCACACAAACTATTTAAATAATATGACTACTAAGCATTCAGATGCCTTAGAAAACCCCATAAAGAACATAATATAAAAGAAAACATTGCCCGCTCAAATAGGTATTATTCACACTACCTATAGTGGCCTAATGCTGTCATTTGGAAGGCACTTGAATGCACTTTAAATATTTTGATGGTGTATGGGGTCACCTCTAGTGACCTCTGATATCCACATCGGCTGATTTGATGTAACCATCATCACTGCGATGAATATCTTAGTCACATGACCAATTGGCCACATGGCATGAGGCAACTGTCGGTCAACTATCATGACCACTGACTTCTCCTGGATGGCAGGGGAGGAGGTTTGCAGTCCAGGGAGGCACTCTCTGATGAATCTCGACCAAAACTGGTGTGCAAGGATCTGTGAGTGCCGCCAGCGCCTGCGGCTCAGACTCTCACTTTTCGGGTAAACGATTTGGGGAAGTGATCCATCAGGCCGCCCCAGTAGAAGGCTACTTGGGGTCACCGGGTCGATGTCTGCCAGGTCCGCAGACACATAACCCAAAGGTCTTGAGTTGAGAATGGCCTCCATCTCCAATAGAACAGTGGCGAGAACATCCTCATGGATGGGCTCTGTTCCTATACAGGTGCGGAAAGCGTATTTGACTGCCCGTACTTCTCTCTCCCACACTCCATTAAAGTGTGGGACTGCTGGAGGGTTGTAGTTGAATTAGATTTTTTGCTGCACAAGTTGACTCTGTAGGGCTGGACCCATACTAGCAAAGGCTTCCTGAAGTTCTCTCTCTTCTCCTTTGAAATTGGTCCCATGGTCTGACCACAGTTCAGCAGGTGTTCCTCTCCTGAAAATGAATCGCCTCGAGGCCATCAGGAAGGTGTCACTGTCAATAATTCGGAGGAGGTCCAGATGTACTGCTATAGTGGTCAAACACTTGAAGATGAGACCCCAGCGCTTTTCATGGCATCGCCCGACTTTTACTAGCATGGGCCCGAAACAATCCATGCCGGTGGAATGGAAGGCAGGTTTGTACAATTGGAGACGTGCTGTTGGGAGGTTGGCTGTGACCATCAGTTGGGCTCCAAAAGGGATGCTAACGGCTTCCCTCTTGTCAGATTATCTGCCTGGTTATTAGCCGAGTCTACATAGCACCAGTCACAGCCTTTTGTTAACTCCTAGATTTCAGCTACTCTTGAGCCTACTAACACCTTATATCGACAGGACTGTGAGTGCAGCCAGGTGAGCACGGTAGTAGAGTAAGACCACATTACTATTCAATGCACTGTGAGAGTGAGCTCCTTCTTCAGGGTAGAAGCTGACTGAGCTGCCACTAGAGCTGCACAAAGATCAAGACTTGGTACAGAATGCAAGCGTTTGGGAGCTATGCGGGAGTGAGCAAGAACAAAGGATAGATGTGTCCTCTACCGTGTTTGTCTTCTATTCTGAGGAAGGCCACAGCCCCTTAGGCCTTTTCTGACGCATCAGCAAAGATGTGCACTTGACAGGTGGCACCTTTAACTGGGCTATCTCAGGCACATATGGATGCGGCATGGCAATAGATGGCATATGCTGAAGTTCTGCCTCTCAGCTGGACCATGCTCCCAACAGATCAGAAGGGAGGTTGGGATCGTCCCAATGAGTTAGGATGAGCTTGGCACGGGTGGAGAATGGCAGTAGGTACTGTGAGGCTAAGACCCTATATATATTTCTCAACGTTGGCACTTCATAGGGGACAAACCTCTACTTGTAGCCTAGGGTGTCTGATTGCCAGTTCCAGCTGAGACCAAGGGTTGACTCAAACGGGTTTGACTTATCCTGGGCTAATGTTAGAGGCTAATTATTTGTCCTCTTTTGCGTGTTCCAAAAACTTGAAGATAGACTTCTTGTGAGAAAAACTCCTTGCAAAGATGATTTATTACAGAGAATTCTCCGGTCACACAACAATGAACATCACGTAAAAGGTGGAATTCCAGGGTGCGTGTGTGCCCCCTCTTTTGCGGAATACAGCTTTTAAAGAATCCAAATCAGTAAGAGAACACCTATTCTCCTCCCATTATGAATAAGTAAAACAGATTGGTTCTCACACAATATGTTACATAATATTGTTTTCGTACACAGTCCGCAGCTGCGTTCATCTTTTTAGACAAAATATACTCTCAGAGTACCTTTCGTACTTTTTTCCCAAAACAATATCTCACAAACAAATTGAACTGGATTTAGAGTGGCCGTGAGTGATGGTGCTCTCAGGGTATGTGTGTGGCAAAATCTGTTCAAAAACAAGGTTAAGGTCAAATTATACTGAGTTCAACACTACTTCACCTACTCTACACATCTATAAAACATTTCAACGTGGTTAATATATGAAATAAAGAATTAAAAATGTTAATAATGTCTAACAGTCCTCAGTTTGGGCTATTAAAAAGCCCAATAACTAAACATTTAAACATTTTTACCAAAGGATTCCAGCGGGATCTTCATCGTCGCAATGGCAGGTGCAACAGTAGAATAAGAGAAAATGAAAACATTCTTTTTAGCAGGAGAGGAGGTCAGTCATATGTCAAAAACAATGTGATTCATTAAAAGATTTTTTCAGTAAAATAAGCATATCATATATGAAGACGATGTGTTGTGATTATGTTCAAAAATTGTGGTAAGGGTATTGTGGTATCCCAGAAATAGCAGATTGGCATGACAGTCAGTATGAGAAAGAGTGTCATGTTGTAACTGCAATTGGAGACGCATTTGAAGACGCAATTGAAGACTTGTTGTCGTTTTGAGCGATGGAAGTTCTTTGTTGAATGAGAAGGACGTTTGTCAGTTCCATTTTTGTTCTTGAGTTTTTTGTTTTGTTTAAAGGGGGTCCTTCAGCTCTGCGATTGGCTGGCAACCCGTTCAGGTTGTACCCCGCCTACTGCCCGAAGCCAGCTGGGATAGGCTCCAGTACCCTCACAACCCTTGTGAGGACAAGCGGTCAAGGAAATGGATGGGTGGGTCCTTCAGCTCTTTTAGAACCCACGTCAACTGCCAGAGATGCAGGGATTGATCACCGGGATTTGTTTTCCCAAGGTGTGACTCATTCTTTGTGGAACGATGCCCGGAAAAGGACACGTGCCTCCAATCTCCATTGAGTGATGTCCTCAGCTCGTCAGGTGGACACTGGAAGCAGTTGAATGGTTTTCCAGTTAGCTCGTCAGGTGGACACTGGAAGCAGGCCTCAGGTCGTTCCTGTTGGTGGGGGTTGAGTAGAAGGCGGACGCGGCAGGTCTGATAGGCAAGATGTGGAACCATGTGCCCCCCGTGAACTGGACCAGATTGACCTTTCCGTCACCTCATCTGGGTGCAGAACATTTTCATTTAGTCACTAATAAACATACATATTCACATCCCTTCTTTTTGAAAGAGCATCTGGTAGTTTATTAGTTTGGAGTTAGTAAATGTTAGTGAAGTTCTGTAGGTCCGTCCTGGGGAAAAATTCTGTTTGTTGTGACATTCAATTAGAATCCAGCCTTTGGCTGAATTTAATGACCTAAGCACATTCATTAATGCTACACTGAAAATCTTATAGCCAATTCAAATCTGACGAGGCCAATTTTGTTTACAGCTTATAATGTAATGATTAATGAAATGTTTTATCATAATATTTACTGTTATAGATATGGCATGAATGTGCTTCCAGCCATAAAATAAATGCAACTATCACCAGCAATTAAAATCATAAAATAACATTTGACCCCAGGGCCGTCACTTATAAGATATTCATGGGAGGATAAAATAGAACATATTCACCTTATTTTCGCCGTCTTTGCCAAAACTTACTCTCTTCCATGTCTGTAGGTCCAATCACCAATCCTCAATTGTCCTCCTGTGAATTCATTCATTCTCACGGACTATATAATTATCACATTGAGACTAACTTATAATTCTATATTTATTTAATTCAACATGGACTATTTGTGTCCTTCGCGACTATATACCCAGACCGACCAATAATTCCCCCATCTGAAAAAGATCGACTTTTCAGACCGATAATAAAAGAACTGCAGCAGTAAATAAATTTTTGCTTTAAAAAGAGGTGAATTTTTACATTTAACCAGTAAATTTGCCAATGCGTCCCAAGCAATTGTTTAAATTTCAAAAGAGAATTTGGGATAATATTAGAAGGACAAATTTAACAAGCGAATACATAAAGTCGCCCTTAGTTTTAATATGTCATTATTAAGTTTGCTAGTCCCCCTTGTTGATGTTAGTCCCACCAGCTGACTGTTTTAAAATAGACAGAGATAAACAAATCAGATCAAATCAAAATCGGCATCAAAATATTAAAATATAATAAATCTTCGGTATAGGGTGTTGTCAATCTGTTGCTTCTATGTACGGAATGTTTTACTGTATATGTTATCACCTTATGTCTGTCAAAAAAATCGAGTGCAGTGTACACAGTCAGATACCACATCACACGGTCTGAGATCACTAACTCAAGGAAACATTGTTGGTGAGGGCGGAGTCACCAGCGTAGTGAAGCAGTTTTTTGAGAAGATGTTTTCCCATAGGATTTACAGGACAGTTCGGGGCGCAAGAATGCATGCAAGAAAGTCTGTGCGGAGCACTGTGTGTATTGGAGTAGTTTGTTTTCATTTAAGACTTTTGCATGTGAGTTCAGGGTACAGCATGTGAGTTCAGGGTACAGTCATTGCGGAAACTTTCCACCAGGTGGCGCCAGGAACCTCTGCTGTTCATCAGGTGGCGGTAGGTAATGCTGTTGTTGCCCAGCAGGTGGCGGCAGGTAGTGCTGATTAGGGGAAAAGGGCAGATATTGTTGTGATGATGCCCGCATACTTAAGCCACGCCCCCTCTGCTGGTGGTAGTAGCCGCGCCCATATTGTTCATGTTGATAGAAGCCGCGACCATGTTGTTGATGGAAGCCGTGATCATGTTGTTGATAGAGGTCACGATCATTCTGCTGTCCGCGGCCTCTGCTCCAGATGCTATGTGACTGCTGTCGGCATTCTTTTTTCCAGTGGCCAGTTCGACCACATCTGTAGCATTCATTTCGACCCGCAAAAGGACGTGACTGGAACATAACACAATCTCTCACAACATTAGGTGATGAAATAGCAGTGGAGGGCGGAACAACAAGGTGCTCCTCTTTTTTTTCATGTGCTGTTGCCCACGAGTGCTGTCTGCAAGTGCTGGCCCATTGTCCAGAACGTCCACAATTAAAACAGCGATCCCGATCAATGAACGGCACTCTGTGAAACTTATTAAAATCTGCCCCAACATTATTAGGTGATGACATATCAGTAAAAAGTCGGAAGAACAAAATCCTCCTTTATTTTAATAAAAAAAAAAAAAAATAAAAAAATTAAAATTAAAAATAAATAAAAATAATTAATTAAAAAATATATATAATAAAAAATAAAAGTAATCAAAACAAGAAAAGTTTACAATTAAATAATTGCTAATTATAATTCAGTATTATATCAATATTTAATTTAATATGTTTTGCATACCTTCATAAATAATACTTAAGATGAGATAGGATAGCTTTGCTCTAACAATTTACAAATATAATACAGAGTCAATTGGCAAGTGTCTAGTTTTCAATTAATATTTCACAAGAGTACCCCTTTGTCAGCTTTTGGTCAAACATCAAGTCAGAGATTATTCTTTGATTACATATCACCTCAAATTATGTCAAAAATGTGATTCTCCCAGATGGCTCCCTCATGGAATGGTCTGTCCAGTCTCTGGGACTCGCATGCAAAATGGCCGACTCCAAATTCTGAAATGGGACTTCAGGCAGAAATTTACAGGTTAAATATATACAGGAATAATTAAAAATTATTTTCTACTTACAAGCATGGGAAAGGCCCCTTTTTAAATTGTAATTATCAAAGGAAGGAAGTCTCCTTTTACAATACAAATAACACATTACTTTTCCCCCAGGATGGGAATAGGGCACTTGTCGATAATGGCCCTCAAAATGGCTGACACCAGATTCTGGAAAGAGACTCAAGGTTAAATAATGTTCTCGCGTACGAGAAAAATTATGAGGGAAAAACAATCAACTTATAACAAAATATTCCACATTAGTTGCCATTCAAATTATTCGTTTTTTAATTATTATTATCATTATTATTAAAATGCGGAGAGTGGAGACTGAAATATTTCACGTAAAAAACAATCCCAAAAAATTACATATATATTTTCATTAAACTTTAAAAGCAGATCTAATTAGAGCACATATAAGGCTGTTGCCAATTTAATTTGGAAAAAGGGTGACATCTGGCGGTCAGGTAGAGTCATAGCAACTATAATCTTCAAAGTGATTCACCTAATGAATTTGTATTCCAATATCACAGCAATACATTCAGTCTTACAGTTGTGTATGTGTAATAAACGTGAGGTGTACATCGAAGTTTTGCAATTTTTTAACACTGTACCTCCATGTTATGTGCTGTTATTCGTTCGTTTTGTATTAAACATAATTTAAATATGACGCATGTGCGCTGTGATGCCAGATAATCAACATTAGTCGTTTGGAGATGTTATTGAGGGCCTTAGAAAATCAGTTACGACCACAATTTATGTAATGTCGTCTAATTATTTAATGTAGGCACAGTCGCGTTGGAGATTTTTATTAGTAATATTACCGTCCCAATCAATTTATCCCGTTCAGCGTTTACTAAACGGTTTCATTTATTTTATTACGTAATTGTCATTTACAGCTGTTTTTATTTGCAAAGTGAGAAAATAGAAAATAGAAAGCTATTTACTTAAACACATCAAAATTATACGCGCTGTCTTTACGAAACCATCGAAAGTCAACATTTCAGCATTAATCATCATTTAAAACACTTTTCTTAAAGTTACGTCCGCGATTTTCCTCTATATAAAAAATACATATATTTATAACTTTTTAACCAGCGATCGGCGTCTACGCACATACACAGTTAAACTGCCACCTTTAAAACCCTCAAACAAATCCCAGATCTTATTGGAGTAAACTAACCTTTTCCACAATAAATTTAAGTCCCGTCGTTCAATATTAAATACATTTCACCTCATTATTTAACGATCAACGACCAATTTCAAACCCCGGAAGCTTCTCAAGTCGTCTAGCGGAAGTACTATCAGGTCACCCATTCGGTTTTTCAGATTAAAAGCGCACCCGCAATTTATATTAAACATCAACCTGTCCAGTTTTTACTATATTAAAGTTATATAAATAGTTATAACTTCACAGAAATACCCAAAGCTAGCATTCTAGCATTATTCATCATTTTATCCACGAATCCACGATCATGTTTCGCTTTTCTTCCACTCGAAGAAATTACAGATGTGTCTCGTATGAGTTCGTCCAGCGCATGACGTTTTTACACATGCAAGTTCAACGGCTTTCATCAATGATATTAAATTACCGTAGATTATAACGGTGGGAAAAACCTTTTTCACAGCAACTGTACATCCACTCGTTTAATTCATCTTTAATTTCACGTCTTTTTCCGTAGGCATGGCTCCGACAGCTACTGCGCATGCGTTAGCAACTTCATGTTTTTTTCAAGTGAAACTGCATTCGGGTCTTATTATATTAAATTATAGTCATTATTATATTTAAGTCGTATTAATAGTTATAAATGGAGTGACGTCTCACTTATAATACACTATTATTAGTCAACAAAATAGCTCATCGCGCCCCCGTAAAAATAATAAATGACGTCAGACAATTGTACTAGACAAACATGGAATACACACAAACAAATATCATGATCTCCTCTCAAAATAATAAATACTGCTTTAAGTCAATCATGAAGCAGTCTATCGGCTGCTTTCAGCCTGTCTATTCACAATTATTAGATTCAATTGTGTAGCATGGCTCTCGTAATAAAAAAATACTGCTTTAATTCAATCATGAAGCAGTCTATCGGCTCCTTCGTAGCGAAACTTTCTCAAATTCATACGCCTACTTCAGCCTGTCTGTCCACAATTATTCGATTCAATTGTGCAGAAAACTCTCGTAACGTTACGTACCGTAATATATCCTCATCTGCGCTGTGACAAAATCCGTTATTCAAGGAACTTATTATGATTACCTAACAGCGGGCGTACTCTCCGCTGTGTCAATTCATAATATTCATCTCTAATTCATCCAAGAATCTAGCGACATTCATTTTATGCCTGACTACATTTCAGCGCAATGCCCAACAACGTGACGGCATTTCCGTAGACAATGCTTCCGCCACAACGTACGTTGAAGAGGAATAAGATTATTTTGTCCTCTTTGCGTGTTCGAAAACTTGAAGACAGATTTAATGTAAGAAAAAACACCTTTGCAAAAATGATTTAATAAAAAAAAAAAAAAAGGTCAGAGATCTCTGGACATTCATTACAGACTCCAATTGCTTCACTTAAACAGGTGGAATTTCAGAGCGTCGAATGTAGTTCTTCCGCGTGTACAATGGCTTCTTATAGTTAAAAGACCTCCTCTCTTTCATTTGTAGACAAAACATACTCTCTGGGTACTTTTCCATGAGCGATGGCGAAAACAGAGTCAGGGGTGCGTGTTCGAAAACAGATTCTGTTCTCAAGGACTAAATGTGTTTTCGCACAAAACGCTGAGAAGGAACTTTTTTAGACTAAATAGTATGTCCCAGCTTAAGGTCAGATTATACCGAAATCAACACCACTTGCTCTGCACAGGACACAAAACATTTCGACAAGGTTAATACTGAAGAATTAAAATGTACTGTATATGAAATGAAGTATTAAAAATGTTACAATATCTATCAGTCCGCCCTTTGGGCTTTTTAAATAAAGCCCAACAACTAAATATTTAAACATTTTTACCAAAGATTTACCGTGACGTCAGATTTTCTTCACAGACAAGACAGCATACAAACAAACGAATATCTCCTCCTAAAATAATAAATACTGCTTTAAGTCAATTACGAAGCAGTCTCTCGACTAATATAGCCTGTCTGTTCACAATTATTCGATTCAATTGTGCAGAAACCCCTCGTAACGTTACGTACCAATATCCTCATCTGCGCATTCATATTTCTGTTGTAACAATGACGTGACACACAACAAATAACATACTACTTTAAGTCAATTATGAAGCAGTCTATCGGCATTTTAATAGAGTATCATCTTTGTCAATTAAAATTGTACGTCCATTTCAGCCTGTCTGTCCACAATTATTTGATTCAATTGTGCAGAATCCTCATCTGCGCTGAGCAAAATAATCCATTATTCAAGGATCTATTATCGATATCTTCACAGCGGGCGATCTAGCCGTTGTGTCAATCATAATCTTCCTAATTCCATCCAAGAATCTACCGACATTCTAATTTATGCCTGTTTAACATATTTATTCAAGGAACTTTTTATTTTCGATTTACTACCAGCAGGCGATCTATCCGCTGCTTCAATCTAGAATCTTTCCCTAATTCCTTCCAAGAATCTATCAACATTTAATTTATGCCTGTTGTCACCTCAGCGTGACCTTATTTCATCTTCATTTCATTTTAGCGCATTACCCAACAACGTGACGGCATTTCCGTATACAATGCTTACGTCACCACGTACGTGTACAGTTCAAACACCGTGGTAAAATCCTAAATCTGGGACTTCGCGTCCAACCAAACGACTTCAAAATTTATCACTATTTTTCTTACACAAATTCCATCCTCAATATAATTTTGCAAGACGAATTTACCAGCCGCAGCGCTCTCAGACAGACAGAACTCCTAAAACGTGGATAAAGTGTCCACTTACCTTGATTAATGTGGCCGGGAGTTCCATTCGTCTGTGAACGCCCCGCTGCAAAACGTCGCTCTACGTCGGGGTGCACCATTTTGAAGAGGAATAAGATTATTTTGTCCTCTTTGCGTGTTCGAAAACTTGAAGACAGATTTAATGTAAGAAAAAACACCTTTGCAAAAATGATTTAATAAAAAAAAAAAGGTCAGAGATCTCTGGACATTCATTACAGACTCCAATTGCTTCACTTAAACAGGTGGAATTTCAGAGCGTCGAATGTAGTTCTTCCGCGTGTACAATGGCTTCTTATAGTTAAAAGACCTCCTCTCTTTCATTTGTAGACAAAACATACTCTCTGGGTACTTTTCCATGAGCGATGGCGAAAACAGAGTCAGGGGTGCGTGTTCGAAAACAGATTCTGTTCTCAAGGACTAAATGTGTTTTCGCACAAAACGCTGAGAAGGAACTTTTTTAGACTAAATAGTATGTCCCAGTTTAAAGTCAGATTATACCGAAATCAACACCACTTGCTCTGCACAGGACACGAAACATTTCGACAAGGTTAATACTGAAGAATTAAAATGTTAATAATGTGTAACAATGGTTAATATATGAAATGAAGTATTAAAAATGTTACAATATCTATCACTTCGCGTCCAACCAAACGACTTCAAAATTTATCACTATTTTTCTCACATAAATTCCATCTCCAATATAATTTTGCAAGACGAATTTACCAGCCGCAGTGCTCTCAGACAGACAGAATTCCTAAAACGTGGATAAAGTGTTAATAAGGCCCTGGAATTCTACCCATCCATGAACGCCCCGCTTGCAAAACGTCGTTTTTCGTCCGGGTCACCATTTGATAGAGGCTAATTATTTGTCCTCTTTTGCGTGTTCCAAAAACTTGAAGATAGACTTCTTGTGAGAAAAACTCCTTGCAAAGATGATTTATTACAGAGAATTCTCCGGTCACACAACAATGAACATCACGTAAAAGGTGGAATTCCAGGGTGCGTGTGTGCCCCCTCTTTTGCGGAATACAGCTTTTAAAGAATCCAAATCAGTAAGAGAACACCTATTCTCCTCCCATCATGAATAAGTAAAACAGATTGGTTCTCACACAATATGTTACATAATATTATTTTCGTACACAGTCCGCAGTGGTGTTCATCTTTTTAGACAAAATATACTCTCAGGGTACTTTTCGTACTTTTTTCCCAAAACAATATCTCACAAACAAATTGAACTGGATTTAGAGTGGCCGTGAGTGATGGTGCTCTCAGGGTATGTGTGTGGCAAAATTTGTTCTCACGAAGAAAATGTGTGTGCGCAAAATACTGAGAAGGAATTTTTAGACAAAAACAAGGTTAAGGTCAAATTATACTGAGTTCAACACTATTTCACCTACTCTACACATCTATAAAACATTTCAACATGGTTAATATATGAAATAAAGAATTAAAAATGTTAATAATGTCTAACACTAACCACAGATCCAAACTTTTGGATCTGAGTTCTGGAGGTAGGTGGCTGAGGACACTTGGATCGTTGCAAGCCCACTGTCGTAATTCCAAGCCGCCAGAAGCAAGTAGATCCCTGAGCTGATCCACCAGTTTCTTGGCTTCACTAGTAGTGGCAACACTGTGTAGATAGTTGTCAACGTAGAATCAATGCTCCACGGAGAATCTGAGGGTATCGTTGGACTTTGTGGGATCCTTGACGTGGCTCTGTAGGGCATAAGTAGCACAGCAGGGGCTGCACGTGGTCCCAAAGGAGAGAACTTGCCACTCAAATATCTTGGGGAGTTGGTCCACCTTCAGGTCTCTCCATAAGAACCAGAGCAGGGGACAATCATCAGGGAGGAGGCGGACCTGATGAAACATACCTTTGATGTCTCCTCTAATAGCAATGGGACCTTCCCGGAACCTCAACAGGACAGCAAGCAGGGGGGCACCTAGGGTTGGGCCTGGTAAAAGGTACTGATTAAGGGACTGGCCCAACTACTGATGGGAGCAGTTGAAAACAAGGTGTTTTTTCCCATTATGGGTAACAAGGTGATGAGATATGAACCAGCAGTCCCTTTGTTTTAAGCAGGGCTATAGCTTGCTGGTCTTGCTTGGAGCGTGTCACTTTCCTCTCTGGCCTGTAGGGGACCATGTCCACTTGCCACGTGTCTGTAGAGATCATCCATGTGGGGTAAGACTGAGGTAAACAAGCATTGGGCTGTGTGGGCTGGCCGCCCCATGGGCTGAATAGGGCCCTGCAGGGTCCACCCCAGCTTGGTGTGTACAGCTGCTGGGCTACCCGAGGACCAAGTCTGACGGGCTCAATGGGTGTAAGGAGGTGAGGCTGGTCAGAGCTTATGAGAAGCAAAGGCTGCACTTCTCGCAGGGTAGGGATAGGGGTACCCCGTAGGTGCTTAAACTTCTTCTGTAGGTGGGTAACTGGATAGCTATGCTGGGCTAGACTGAGCCTGCTTGCTGTAAATGCATCAGTGATCTTAAACTTTACCTTAGGGTTGTCAGGAGAGGAGACTCAGAATCACACCGTATGGCCATGCAGTACCTGGATATGCTGGCGGACTGTGCGCAGGGGGAGGTCTTCTGGGGTGTCTTTCATGGCTAGAGACTCAGTAGCTATGGCCAACAGCATAGTTCTCTCGGATCCATCATCCAAGATTGCAAAGGTGTCTAGGGTCTGATTTCCATAGTGCACACGCACCACCTTCAACATAACCCGGTTCCCAACACTGGGTTGGTCAACGTAGAGTGACTCAGAGGCGCAGGTAGTTAGACAACTTTCTGCCTTTGGGGGTAAGTCTACTTTGACTGTCTCGGCTCTTTGATTAATTTCATGGAGAACGAGGAGGGTGATTCCCCTGACACAAGTTAAAAGGTTTCTTGAGGTTATACTGGGCAGCTAAGTGTTGACTAGCACAGCACTAGCACCGCTTGTTCACCTGTATCCACTCCTTTAACTCGTCTTTGGTGAGCTTGGACACAATACTGCACTGGCTGAGGTAATGCTCTGTACTCTCACAATAGGGGCAGTAAGCTTTAGTCTTCTTCTTATCAGGGCTCTCTTTGCTGCTATTCAGTACTACTGTCTGTCTGGCAGACTGTTCCCTTTGGTTCTCTGCTTCTCCTTGAAGCTCCAGCCACTGACTGGACTATCGAAGCCCTGACACCATTATTCACGGCAAAGCCACTCTGACACGTCACGCAAGTTATGTGTAGCTCCAGGTCTAGTGAGCTGATAACGGCGGAAATCAGCCCGCTGTTTGGTAGGTAGCTTACCCAGTAGGCGAGCTACATGCGATCCAAGACTTACAGTAGCTCGCTCTCCCCTTCATGTCGCAAGATTTGTAAGAAACCCACCAGGGACTGGACTTGGAGGGCGAATTTCTGTAACGCCACTGGATCACCCCGTCTGACTTCGGGGCCATCCAAGACACTGGCTATCTTCTTTAGGGCAAGCTGATGAGGTTGACCATACTTGTCATGAAGTGCTGTCATGGTGCAAGTGTAGGGGGTTGGTGAGTTTAGATAGGCATCAGCTATTAGTCTAGCCTCCTCAAATTTAAGATGATCTATGAGTATCTGATACTTGAAAGGTTCTGTAGCACTGGAGGGGAGGAGGTTTTCTTTATTTTTATTTTTTTTTACCTTTTTTTTCTGGAGAGCTCAGCATTGTTCATTCGGTATTTTTTTTTTTTTAAAATTTTGTTTCTACTTGCTGTTTTTGTCTTTTATATACAGTAAGTGACGTCACTCTTCTACCCTCTAAAAAAATTTGGGGCACATGCTGTTGCTCCCATCTGTCATCAACAGTTTTTCATCAGTGCTACTGGGGGGCCACATAGGGCCACATAGGGCCACAGACTTCCTAATGACAAAAAAATATATATTTTTATATGGACGTGCATACGCACAAAGAACGTGCTCTCAATCCATTTTTCAATGCATGTATAAAGGATCCACTATCCTAACACAACAACAAAAGGTTCCAAAGGGCTCCATGTGTAGTAGGTGGTGTCTGGTCGGTGCTGGATTTCACTTTTCTTTGATTACTCCTTGGGTCTTCTGACAAGTTCACGACTCTCGGGATTTTGAAGTATTTGGTTCAGGTGAAGGTTATGGGATTTTTAATAGGTTTCATGTGAATTAATGAGTACAAAGTAACACACACGCATATATGCACACACTCACACACAGTCACACGTACATGATCACGCACAAACAAACAAAAGGGAGAGAGAGCAATGATGATGACATGTTGAATCGGTAAGATTACCAAATGAACAATACTGACCTCAGAAAAACAAACAAACTTAAAACTACAGTCGACCCATGCACATTTGCAGGTTGGCACCTGTGGATTTGCTGATTTTTTCCCCTCTGTTTTATTTTTTTTTCAATATTTTTTTTCCCTTTCTCTCTCCATATATTTTTCTTATTTTTCCGGGATAATTTACCCAATTTCCCCTTGTTTTTTGTGGAAAACATATTGAATGTTTATCAGCATTATTTGAAGATTTTTTTGGGGGGTGGTTTGTTAAAAAAAAGAAAAGAAAAAAATATATATTATTTTTTTTGTTTTCAATGTTGCCCTTTTTCTTTCATTCTTTTTCTTTCTTTCTCTCTTTCTTTCTTTTTCTTTTTTTTCTTTTTTTAAGTTCCCCATCTTTGGTTTTGATCATTGAAATCAATCTCAGGCACGTCTAACCGCTTTCCCGAATGAGCTCAATTAAACAAATACTACTTCAAGGTGGAGTTTGATTTGTTTTGTCCAATTCTTTCTTTTAAACTTTTTTTTTGATAACTGGAGTTAGCAAAATAATTCACCCAAGAAAAGTATCAGCATGAGGCTCTGCTGTGTTCGTCAGACTTGCCACAACAGATAGGATCAGAGAAAGATGATTTTTGTAAAAGATCATTGTAATAATAGTCTGCGATCATACAGTTTTAATACTCTAGATCAGCGTTTCCTCCTTAAAGACATTGTTCTACGGGCAAGTAACCAAGTTATGCTGTCTAAAGATAATGGGGTAAAAGGAGACTCTTTTAGCATTTGTGGGAGGAATTCTCCAACGTCTTAGTAAAGGAATAAGAACACTAAATATTCCAAGCAAATTGTTGCACTGTCGCAATCTTTAAAAAATGTCACTGTGATTCGGAATTAAAAAGGTAAAAGATAAAAGCGGCTCTGGATATAAAAGGAGAAAATTTCAGGGTGTCATCATGCCCTGACCCCAACTGTATTCACTAAAAGGAAGATCTATGACTGTGCATGTCAGTTGTACCTCTAAACAGAAACTCTGGGAGGCAATTATGCATGGATGAACAACTTGAATGGATGTGAGAGTTGTTAAGATTAAATGGATATTACAGTATATAAAATGACAGAAATATGACAGATTTGTTTCATATAGTGTTTAAAAAAAGTTCTATTAAATCCCTATTAGGCTCATATAATTGATGATGACAAAGACATTTTACTCACAGTGAATCACATTGACTATTTAGGAAAATTAACATAAACAGCATCATGCATTTGGAATACATTGTGTTGTTGTCCTGGTTTTAGCCATTATGAACATGATTTTACAATTATTTGTATCCATTTGCCACAGTCTTACAGGAAACAAACCAGATTCTTCCCTTAAAACTCACCGTATGATGCCACCCTTCCTTTTGGCTAAGAATGACAACACCTCAGTGAATCGATCATCCAAAACTGGTGGGTACAGACTTGGCTTTTTATGTAATTAAACAACAAAGCTCTGCCAACGATCGGCATTTTTGATCAAAAAAAAAAAAAATGCTTATATCTGTACGAATTCTGGACTATAAATAATAATGTTGTGTGTGTATTCTGGACTCAGTTGAGAACAAGACACCATGGGGCATCAATATCATGAAGAAGCCCAAGAAGACAGACAATCCAAAGGCTTTTGGTGTGCGCCTTGAGAACTGTCAGCCTGCGGTAAACCACAAAGTAAGCCTACGTACTTACTTTCTTACTCAGTCCTGACGCATCTGTGGCAATTTTATGCTTGAACTGATCGGTCTTCCCATATATTAATCATCAGTTCTATATAGCATCTTCTTTTCGCCACAGACTTTTGTGCTTGTTCGTCCACCATTGCTTTTTTGTCTAACTATAATAAATAGAGATCAACTAACAACAAAGAAAAACTTTATTAGCTTGTTTTTTTTAGCTTGTTTTTTTTAGTCTCTCTTCACTTTACTTTTCATCATTGTTAAATATTTTTACACATTTCTTGAGGGTTTGTTCATATGTCCTGTTTTGTGCTGTGTGTGCATGGTTGGTCCTAAAATAAATAAATAAATAAATACCCTTGACAGAGCTAGCTAATACTTGTGCACATTCTGACAATGAGCGCGCCACTGCCACTTCCTGTAGTGGATGTGCAATTACAATTTACTCCAGTATGGCAAAAAAAAAAACGCAACACATGTTCCCTGGGGTCAGGAGCTGAAACATGCCGTTTGAAGAAAGCACCCTTTTACCCGAGTGGGCCAAAATACCTGCTGAGAGGTGCAGAGATCTCGTTGAAATTCAGAAAATTCGTTTGATTGCATTGGTTGCCTCAAATTGTTTAGGAACAAAATGCTAAGTTAAGGGTACCATAATTTTTGTCCAGGCCTGTTTAATCAGGTTGTTATGTAAACAATTCTGTTGAAGCACAATTATATATATATATATATATGTATATATTAGGGGTGTTAGAAAAAATCGATTCGGCAATATATCGCGATATTACAGCGCGCAATTCTCGAATCGATTCGATATGCAGCCGAATCAATTTTTAAACATAAATTTTTACGGGAATATTCAACAAAACGTCTTACTTAGGGTTAGGATTCACACATTAAGCATGGAAGAATGTTATATTAATGGAACATTAAGCCTTAATATTTTATTTCAGTGCTGTTCAAACATGAAACAGACTGCAACCTGTTTGTTAAATGCAGTGGCTCAGTTATAAGCGTGAATTTTTAGATAAATAAATACATTTTCATACAAATCTTACAGTGTACATATACAAGTTTACTGATTTTCTAAATTTGAGTTAAAAAAAATTGCAATAATAATTTATAGATTCGTATCGGGATTAATCGGTATTGAATCGAATCGTGATATAATTGTTTATTTTATTTTATTTTATAATTTTTTTCGTGCGAGAGCTCAGTATTGTTCATTCGGTAATTTTGCCGATTCGACATGTCATCATCATTGCTTCCTCTTTTTTTCTCTTTTTTTGTATGTGCATGAGTATGTGTGTGTATATGTGCATGTGAATGTGTACTCATTAATTCACCTAAAACCTATTAAGAATCCCTCAGAATCCAGCTAGAGTTGTGAAGTCAGGAGACCTGAGGAAGGATCAAAGTAAAGAAAGAAAAGTGGAATCCAGCACCGACCAGACATCACTTACTACCCATCGAGTTACCAACCAGAATCTTTCACCAACCCCAGAAACATCTAAATTCCAACAAATTAGGGAGACCTAAGGAAAGACTGAGGAAAGGAAGGAAGGATAGATGTAGCAGAGAGAGATCCACAGACATCAGCCTCCACCGATTCAATGACCAGAGGAAGAAGCAGATTGTGTTTGAATTTCGGTAGATGCTGGTGTGGTGGATCTGGCATGCATGAAAACTTCTACCATAGAGGGGAACCGTCGACCCCGGCCAGGACAGAGCAAGCACAATCCCCCAGGGCCCCGAAGCCGCGGCAGCGCCAAGGCACAACCCCCGGGCCCCGGAGGGGCCACTGGCCGGAGAGCAAACCCAGGAGGCAGGAGCGCAGAACGCAGCCCCTGCTCCCCCATGACCCCCACCCACACCTGCCACCCACCACAACCCAGCCCCCGCCGCCCCTAGGCCCCCAAACCACCAGACACCCCCAGCGCCCCCCGCTCAGCCACCCGTACCACCCACCAAGCCGCCACCCTCCCGACCGCGCCGCCACCCCGCCAAACCCCGGGGACCCCCCGTACCCAGGCATTGGTGCCGGAGAGGGGCCGGACAGCAGAGCAGCGAGGTCAAACACCCCCCAACCCACCTCCAGCCGCGTGGCAGGGCGGAACACTGGAGGCAGATGTGATGAGATGGGAGCACTGTGAGACGCGCGGCACCCCCGAACCCCAGGCCCAGCGGGGAAAGGTCCCGATCTTCACGCCAACGTACCTAGTGAAAGCTAACCCTGTTATTGAGTTCGCCAGCTCACCGACAGGCGAACTCTATCCCTACACCGTGGATGTGACCCCACCCAGTGTATATACAAGTGTGTGTGTGTGTGGTGCATTAAAATTGAGAGCAGGTGAGATGGAGCAGAGGGAAATGATATTCCACCGCTCCGATCCACCTGCTTCCCAGACTGGTCGGTGAGTGTATGTGGTGCATTAAAAAAAATAGCGGGGCGTGGTGGCACGTTGGGATATAGATGCTTAATACTGCGGTCTGCCCCAACCGATGTCTCCCCACCCCCCGACACACCCGCCCCCTAGTTGTGGGGTGCATTAAAATTGGAGGGGAGTTGGTGTATCCACCCTACCCCACCACCCCAAAGTTTGTGTTATGTGCCCTAGGTGTCTATTAACAAAGTGTATTGTGCAAAACTAGTGCAGTGAGTTAAAAGGAGCGACCAGCAGGGCCTCCCCCAAGCCGGCAGGGGCAGGAACACCTGCCCACCACACCACACCCCCACCCACCCAATCCAACCCCCCAACGGGACTCACGGCGGGTGCCAGGAGGCTCACTGGAGCGGGGCAGGCACAACATCCTCTCCCACTTGCCCGGCCCCCGGATCCCCGAGACTCGTGCCAGGGATGGAGCCCCCGGCTAGGGGAGGGGAAGGAGATGACAAGAAGGGCAAGGGGCGGCTGCAGGGCAGCAGAGAGAGGGGGGAGGAGGAGGAAGGGTGATGAGGGAGAAGGGATCGGGAGTCGGAGGACGGGCGGGGAGAGGCAAGGAGGGAGAGGCGGCAAGGGAGAGGAAGGGGGAGGGGAGAGGGGACCACGGGGCACCCTGGAGGCCCACCCACCCTGAACCGCGTCGCCGGGCACGGTGCGACTACCCGGACACCAGGGAGAGCACCGCAAGGCTGCACCTCCAACAGACCCAGGGAACGGCCAAGACGCAGCCGCCACCCAGCAGCCAACAGAGGGGCAAAGCAGCCCAAGCTCCGCCAAGGGGGACAGCACCTATAAAGTTAACCCACTGGCATGCAGTGATTCCGAATATAAACCCTTAGTGCCCATTGGAAGTGAATCTTGAGGAGTTGGTGATTGTAAGGTGTCATTTGATGTGGTCTGCTCGATCCTCCTGGCAGCAACTGGGTTCCTGATTCCTATAAAAACACAACCATTAGTTGCCAAATACAGAAACAGCAATATAAGTTATCGCAATGTGGTGGCTCTCGCTAACACGCAGAATTAAGTAACCAGATTTAGATTAAAAGATTATATATACGTAGACCATGTTTGTATAAATTGTGATATTTGGTTTTTATTTGAGGCAGATATTTTTTTACATTAAAATGTGATTTATGAGGAGGTTAGACCATTGGTCGATATTCAGAGTTTGTTTATTTTTCCAGTTAACAAGAATTGTTTTTTTAGCAATAGTAATGGCTACAAGTGTAGATTGAAATTGTTTACGTGGTAAGTCAGTTGTTGTGAGGTCACCTTGCAAACACAAGTTTAGAGATAAAGGTATCTTACAGTCCAAGATAGCGTAAAGTTTTTCTTTAGTCCAGAAATACAGAACCGGAGTGCATAACCATAAAGCATGAAAATAAGTCTCTGCAGTGTTTTGTAAACACTGGAGACAAATGTCGGAGTCTGAGAGTCCCATTTTCTTCATCATATATTGAGTAATATATGTTTTATGTTCTATGAATAATTTTAAATATATTTTAAATACGTTTTCACAAACTTGAATTCAAGAGTCAAATTCCGGAACTATAGACAAGTCTGTCTCCCATTTCGAGATGGGCAAATACATTTTATCAGTACACGAAAGTAACTTATATATTTTTGATGTTGTAGGAGAAAGCTTTGTAATATCTTTTGCTAAAACAGGCGGTTGGAGTGTACCTCGAAGTGTTGGAATTTGTTTCTTTAGCATATTTATAACTTGCAGATAATGTAAAAAAATTCCGTTTTTCATTTTGTATTTTTGGAGCAAGGATGTACAGTGCTCAGCGTAAATGAGTATACCCCCTTTGAAAACATTACAACAATAGCAACATTTTATACAATAACTCAATGAACACTAAAACAATTTCCAAAATGTTGGCAAGACCAAGTTTAATATACATCTGGTTAACTTATAACATGGAAGTAAGTTAATAATAAAAATTTGATTACACATTTTTCAGTTTTACTTAAAACCCGTGGGCGTTATTTGTCCATGTTCTGGTATTTTTATGTTTTTCTGTATTTCATCAAAGAAAAAGCATTTGAAAAAAATACACTAGGGACCTGACATTTCACCAGGATTGTTAAAAAATGTAGAAGTTCAAATTGGCGCCATGCTGTACTTTATACTTATTGCAACAGGAGGGAGAGATTCACACGAAATTCTTGTAATAATGCCCGATTTTGGCTCATTGACTCCCGTTGTAAATCACAGTTTTGATATGCTGTAAACCTGATGTGTTATAATGCATTTTCCGTGATTACAGTTATAAACATGAAAATAGAGGAATTTGTGTGTTGAGAGTGTTAACACCCAAAATCCACTAGGTGGCGCCATAGGCTAATAAATGAAGCCTGCTGCAGATTGGTCAAAATGAATGTGATAAAAACGGTTGGCATTACAAAAAAGTTTGGTGTTGATGTGTCTGAGCTCACTTTCAGTCTATTTGGGTATGCATATTAGCAGGTGTGCACAAGAAAATACAAAGTTACTGCCCACAAATGCAAACAAAAATTCACTTGTTTATTGTTATTGTTTGAATTTCAGCTCTTACTGGTTGGGTGTTGGAACTTCTTTACTCTCATTGGTTCTGGGCATTTTGAGGTCGTTGTTCTCGCGATGATCACTACTTTGCATTTCTTTCACCATAACTGGTAGCAATGGCTAGAAATATAGTATTGGAGGACGCGATTCGGCTCGTTTTAGAAAGTACTAATTCCGAAGAAGAATTTGATTCAGTCGCTAGTTCGGAGAGCTCGGAAGAGGTTGAAGAGTCTACTCTTGGACTTTGAATGCCAGAGAAGGAAGAGTATGATGACGATGAATACGGAGATGAGCATGACGAGGTGTGGGAAGTGGACGCAGATGATCGCAGAGGTGAGAGCGAGGGCATCATACAGCGAACCATAAGAAAAGCTTCAAGCAGCTTGAGGAACTAGGCAAGGCTCTAATTTGGCCTAAATTTTTGAAACGGGAAGCAAAGCCTTTTGCCGAAGGCTTGGTGGAGCAGGTGGAGCATGCAGAGTAGCGTGCTGGTCCCCCGTCTAAGCGCAAACAATGTGGCCTTTGCACAAAGCCACTTTGGGCTTCAAACGTTTTGCGCAAAATGTGGAACTTACATTTGCAAAAAACACATCAAGACCCATTGCATGAAATGTTAAATGGAAAAAAAAAAAGTAGTTCTGGTGTTTAGTTAGTAGTAGTTCTTCGTTTCAGTAACTGGTGTTTCATGTTCATGAATTCTGCATATTTGTTCTAAAGTGTTACTCATAAATTCTGTCATCAAAATCAGTTATTGTGACTTTGACCTTCTTATTCTAAAGAAAAAATATCTTGTTACGACTTATTGACTTATTCAAGGATCTAATTATGTCATATGAAATATTTTACTTTGATTTATATCCATCCATAATATATATATACAGCATAGTTAGTTTCGCTGTTAGCATAATACTGCTATTATTGTCATCATTGGGGCATTAAAAAAACAACAACTATATATGTATAGATACTGTAGGTCTGATGCATATGTATAGATAGGTCTGATGCCACTGAACATTTTGAGCGGTTGAAAGTGAAAAAAGGCTTTCATAAATTATCACACTCCAAAGGAAACGCCTGATTTGGGAAAAAATTACAAGAATTTTATGCAGAAAAATTCCATTGTGTAAAAACTGGGCATGCATAAAAAAAAATCTATTGTTATGACTTATGGACTTGTTTGAGCCTTTAACTATGTCATATGAAATATTCAAATTAGTCTTTTATTTTATATATATGTACAGCATAGTTAGTCTTGCTATTAGCATAATACTGCTATTATTGACAAAATTACAAGAGTTTTGTGCTATTCAGAAAAATGCCATTGTGTAAAAACTGGGCATGTATAAAAAAAATTATATTGTACTGACTTATGGACTTGTTTGAGCCTCTAACTATGTCATATAAAATATTCAAATTAGTCTTTTTATATATATGTACAGCATAGTTAGTCTTGCTATTAGCATAATACTGCTATTATTGGCCATAGGGGGCATTAAAAAAATAAAAAAAATAAAAAAGTGAAAGTGAAAAAAATATTCATAAATGACTAAGTTATCTCACTTCAAAGGAAAAGCCAGATTTGGGCAGAATTACAAGAATTTTGTGTTATTCAGAAAACTGCCATTGTGTGAAAACTGGGCATGCATAAAAAATTATATTGTTATGACTTATGGACTTATTCAAGCCTCTAAATATGTCATATGAAATATTCAAATTAGACCTTTATTTTACATATATATATATATATATATATATATATATATATATATATATATATATATATAGCATAGTTACTTTTGCTGTTAGCATAATACTGCTATTATTGTCCATAGAGGGCATTAAAAAAAAACTTTTTTTTTAAAACTATATATGTATAGATAGGTCTGATGCCAGTGAACATTTTGAGCGGTTGAAAGTGAAAAAAAAGTTCATAAATGACTAAGTTATGCCTGATTTTGGCAAAAATTACAAGAATTTAATCAAAACAAAATAACGGCCACGGGTTAAATAGGGGTGATGCAAAAATTAGTACACCCCACAAAAAAATTATAAATTTAGTACTTTGTATGGCCTCCACGATTTTTATTCACAGTACTAAATCTTCTAGGCATTAAATGAACAAGCTGGCAACATTTTGTTGCATCAATCTTTTTCCATTCTTCAAGAATGACCTCTTTTAGAGACTGGATGCTGGATGGAGAGTGATGCTCAACTTTTCTCTTTAGAATTCCCGAATATTCGGTGCATCTATATATATATATATATATATATATATATATATATATATATATATATATATATATATATATATATACCTGATTAAACAGGCCTGGACAAAAAAAACAATTTAAGGCAAATCATTTTTTCTGAATTTCAACGAGACCTCTGCACTTGTTATTTTGAGGCTAAGATAGATAGATAGATAGATAGATAGATAGATAGATAGATAGATAGATAGATAGATAGACACGTAGATAGATGTTAGTGTCTGTTTGAATTAAACACCAAACACAGCAGTGAGTGTCTGCCTTGCTGCTCGCATTTGCAATTGTGAGTACCGCCAGCTTTATTGTGCACACCGGAGAAGGAGAGGGTTGCTTGGTAAACTACGTCGAAAAAGAGAGCCTTGCTTTTTTTCTTTGATGAGAGCCCCTTGAGCGCTACTTTTTCACTTGCATTCTAGTGGCCGTGCTAAATACTTTAGCTAATGTTAGCACTATTGCTATCAACAGTTTTAAACAAGTAAACACTTACCAATACTCTGGGTGACTACAGATCTGTACAGGACACCGTGTGTGACTTTGCAGTCCAGTTTCCTTACTGGGGAGCTGGCAACACTGATCTACTGTTTGATTGTAATATTTTACACTTGGCCATCAGATGTCGCTGTGGGGAGATGTTTCGAACGTTCCAAAACATCGATTATTTTTGTGAATCAATCGTTTCAAATGATTTGATAGTTTCAATGTTCTATTTCTGCCATCCCTATTAAACGCATCAGTACTTGTAGCAGATGGAAGGAACATTTGTCTTGTCGGAGATTTTTTCCGTGGCGAAAGTGAATGGGAAGGATCGTGGTCTTTATTAAACTGGGGGGAACATGTCCCCCGCGTCCTCAGTGCACTCTATGACCTTGGCTATTGTTTACTGTGAGTGAAACGGAGCGACCAATTTACCGACGGCAGGCGCAGCAGTGATCGACCTGGCTCCGAATGTCTTCAAATAAGAGCGCGTCTTGTAGTATGATGTCATCTTCGAGGATCTTGTGACCAAATACATCATAATATTAATTTAATTTATGTTGTTAAATTTTTGTTTTGACAGGCAATAAAATGACTTTCTCTCTCTCTCTCTCACGCACACACACACACACACACACACACACACACACACACACACACACACACACACACACACACACACACACACACGTGCAGATTGTGCCCGGGACATGTGCCCGGGCAACCATAGCCCTTGCCCCCCTCTGCATGTTGACATTTTATCATATAGGGCGATGAATCAGCAGGGCAATTTTACATACGAAGTATACTTAGGTTGGATTTATTTCAGATTTAATAGATTTTAATATTGTGCAATGGTCGGATTTTATTTAATTTTAGAAAAGGCAATTGCCGAAACAATGTGACGTTTGGAGGTGTAATGGAATGCGAAAGGCAACTGTCACGTGACATTCTGATTCTGAGACAGATTTAGAATCACAAGTTCCGCCTGGGTTCCGGTACATACCAAAACACATTTCGATTTTGCCATCACTACCTTCCATTCCTGTGACTTAGGAACATTGCCATAATTGTCATCACCTTTTTCGGGCAGTCACTACTCATTCGGGTGCACTTTGAGAGTCAGTGATTCGGGAGCAGGGGCTCCATTTTGTCTTCGTTCTCATGAGGTATAGTGTCTGCGTGTTCGTGTGCTGTTACATGTTCTCCCAATGTCCAGTTTGTCCACCCGTTTTGTTCAATGTGCCCATCCCTCCCCTCCTCCATGTGTGCTACCCGCGCCACAACATCAATTATGTGCCACTCGGCGCGTAACAGTAAGTTTACAGCACGTTACAGCCATACTATCCTGGCTTCCACTATAACAAATAAAAACATGAGATAAGCCCAAAATTATTTTCCAAGCTGTTCTTATGATGGGAAAAGAGTCAAAATCAGTAAAAAAACAAAAACAAATAATAATAATAAAATTTTTCCAGCAGAAAAAAATGCGGGTCTGAAGGGGTTAATTTTGATTGCAGATGATCCTTTAGCTTGACAGCGGATAGTTACGTTAAAGGTAGCACAGGTTGTGTTGAGCAATAAACATAACTACATGCATTAAAGTAAAACATTTAATAAACGTTTGCGTTTGACATTCAGAATATTTGTTCATGTCAAACCTTTGGGGTCTTTTTTAAATTTTATATTATGTAAGTAATTAACTGAGGAGGATGAGAGTGCACTGCAATGGATCAAAAATGTTGAAGACGTCCTCATGTACTCTTCAAATTTGGTGAGCAAATAAAATGTTGATAAAAAGCCTTTTTAATTAAGTGATCAATCAAAATTCTAAAATATGATTAGTCTGATGAAAAATTGTAATCGTTTGAGTAATGTGATAATTTATTGTTGATTTTTATTCCCATTTATAATTATTTTTAGTATTTAATTTTGAATTATATTTTTGGTATTTAATTTTGAATTATATTTTTCATGTTCATTTTCACTTTTAGTCATTTATTTATTTTTAGTTTTGGTCCCTCATACACATACTTGGTATATCCACGGGTGCTGAACTGCAAATATGTGGGGTTCCACTTTATATACTTTTTTCAAAATGTTAGAATGTCTGTTCTGATTAGTCCATACAGTATTTATCACCATGTCACCTGTCTCTCTAGTTTGTTCCCCAGATTGTGGACATGTGTTGTGGTGTGGTCGAAGCAACAGGTCTCGAGTACACTGGAATCTACCGGGTGCCAGGAAACAATGCCATGGTGTCCAACTTGCAAGAACATCTCAATAAGGGTTTTGATATTAACACTGCTGAGGAGGTGTGGTGCACACAAATCAATGGGAATCTGCACAAACATTATTTTGGAATCATTTTATAAGAGGGTAGCAGAAAAAAAAACTCCCTCTTCCGTCTCCACAGAGATGGCAGGATTTGAACGTAATCAGCAGCCTATTGAAGACATTCTTCCGAAAACTGCCCGAGCCACTGTTTACTGACGGTGTGTAAAGACATTCTCAAGTTTTGTGGTTGTGGAAATGACCATCATTCAACACATTTCTAGCAAAACCAAAATCCTAATGTATCTTTTTGCAGATAAATACAATTGCTTCATTGATGCCAACCGGATAGAAGACACAAGGGACCGCCTGAAGACTATGAAAAAACTGGTATTAAATTTAGCACTTGTTTGGTTGGTTTCTCAGGATGGAACAGCAATAATGTTACTGGGTCAATTTGACCCATGCTATATTTAATGATAAAAAAGTGCATCTCAATAAACATTATTAACCACTTTCATTGCAAATATTTCAAATGAACCATTTCAAGTTTCATAATGAAATACTACTATATGTAGCTCTTTAACTTTGAAATGAAGCAGTTTGCCCCAGGTTATGTATAGTGTCCCAAAAGCACCCTGATATTGAATTGCAGCATGATTGCATGATTAACACTTTTCAATGGAAATATGTCGAAATTAACCATTTTAATTGTCTCTTGATAATGTTTTATTGTGAAAAACTACTACAAATTTTAGAATGGGTCAATTTGACCCGGGTTATGTTTAATGTTCTTAGAGCATTCCAATAAACACTTGTTTATTATTATTATTAAATATTTAATTAAAAATATGTCAAAGTAAAGCTTTTTAATTTAGATGTTTTGTAGCAAATGAACTACTAAATCGTTTTTAATATTAAAATTATGTAAATTTGACCCATTTGTTTAATTTTCCAGAAGCATTCAGATAAACATTTAACATTTATTTGAAAATGTCATAGCTAAACATATTGTAATTGTCTGTCGGTGAGACGCTTCATAGCACAAAACAAACAAACAAGCAAAAAAAACTAATTATTATACAATGGGTCAATTTGACCCGGAATGTTTAACATTCCAAAACCAACACAAACATTTTTTTAGAGCCTATCATTAACCTGTTTCATTACACATACATAGCAATTACCTATTCCTTATATTCTACTGTGTTGATCTGACTGGTACAGTAGGTCATGTTCCTTGCAAATATCTCAAAACAAGTTAACTTGAAAGTGGGTCATTTTTACCCACAATATAACAGGAGGGTTAAAATGTTCACTACAAAATATTTGTCAGTATAGATTGTTGTCTCATGATATGTTGTTTCCTTCCAGATTCATGACTTACCTGATCACTATTACCACACACTCAAGTTCTTGGTGTGTCACCTTAAAAGGGTGGCAGATCACGCTGAACAGAATAAGGTAGTGCCACATTTGATGTGATTAGATTTTAATATGAGAACTGAGAAAATATACAGTGTACAAATTTAAAACTAAACAATTTATTATACCATTTACAGATGGAGCCAAGAAACTTGGCTCTGGTGTTCGGTCCAACACTAGTGAGGTCATCAGAGGACACCATGAAAGATATGATCACCCACATGCCTGACCGCTACAAAATAGTAGAGACACTAATACTACACGTAAGAATTAATAACTTCCTCCACCATTGTAACACAAGAGACAGTAAAACCTTAAAAATCTCACACAATCCGTGCAAGAATGTTGGTTGACCTCTAATGTTAGTACTTCATTTATATTCACTGATTAGAATTCTGCAAGATAAATAGATTTTAGTATAATATGTTACCCCCTTTAACTCATTCACTCTGAGCCATTTTCACTGAAGCAACCCCCTTTGCTCCCGGCTGTTTTACTGGATTTTGACTGATTTCGCAAGGCCCACAGAATATTGTGTTCTATTAATATAAACACATGGAACCTACCAAAAGAAAGATTAGAGTCCCTTCTTTCATCAGGAAAAAAAAGTATATTTGTATATGTTTCCGTTTTGCAGCAATTAGCATTAGAATATAGCTAAGTTTCATAATTTTTCACAAATCTGTTGAAAACCCTGGGGAAAAGAGTTTGGTGCAACATGGCCCTGGTTGATCTCTTATACTCTGCTACCACCTGCTGGCCGCTTTTTGTAATAACTACCATTGAATTAAGCGACCTCTTCAGGTCAAAAGTTGGATCAAAGCCTTCTGTATGCTCTAGCATTAAATATATATATATATTTTTTTTAAAAAAACAAATACATTTTGGGACCATGGCAATATTTAAAATAGAACATTTTTATACGTTTTGGGGAGCCTGCCTACATTATAAATGCCAATTTAGCTTACTGTAGCTGTCTGCTTCTGATTGGGACTAATTTGGCCAAATTCCATAATAGGGGTTTTTCAAAGTATGATCTGTTGTATTCACACAAAATGGCTTCTCTAAATGAAAATGGTCAACTTCCTGTTTTTGTGCATGGGTTCTTTTCATGCATCCTGAAATTAACAAAGAATTGTTCTTATTCTTATCCTATTCTTTGGTTCACCTCAGAACCTGATGACGCTGGACGTGAAATTAAAACACAAAGTAAAGTCAGTGTGCGAATGATTCTTTATCTCCATATAAAATACAATGAGTTATATTTTTATGATTGTTTTAAATCTATTCTAAATGAAAAAGGAGTAGGGGGGATTTACACAGGGTGTTACGTCACTTCCACTTATAGCCACACAGTTCCTGCCCACTGTCGGTACCAGATATGATCGGGCTGCAAGATTTAATATATGTACATAAAGTGAAATTTCTTAATAAAACGTGTCCATGCTTTCCCTCCAAATAACACTTTAACCACAATCCGATTCCCAAAACCACAAAACACTCCCCCTTCTCATAGCGTGACATCATCAGCAGGTGCCAATCTTCATGATAAGCAGTCATGGCAACCAATCGGAGGCACAAACCAGGATAAAACTCCCGTTGTTGGTTTAAGTGCAATTAATACTGAAGTTTATGGAGAATTACATGGTCATTCTACTCATTTCAAATGTCTTTCAAATCTGCAAAAAAATAAAATCTAAATTATTTGATACAGTATGCAGCATTTTTTTAACTGCTGGTAACTAGCAATTCAATTACTAACTTTTTGGAGCAAGTAATGAATAATCTGTTAGGGTTCGAGGTGCTGCACAAGTGAGACCCAGGTGCAGATTCAAAAGCAGAGGCAGGTTAGCATGCCAGCAGTTTAATGTGGCCACAATTAGTCAGAGAGGCAGGGAGTTGAGTCCAAGCAGGAGGCGCAGGATCCGGGGAACAGGAGAGTAGGCAGGTTGGCATACGAGAGTCCAGACGCAACTGGAGCAAATTGGGGATGACCTGGGGATGACCTAGGCAAGAGTAGACAAACGGGTACGCACCACGAGCGCTAGATTCAACTGACTGAGCAACGAGACAAGACAATCTGGCACTGATTCATGGTCCAGGGCCGGCTTATGTAAGTTGGTGGTGATTGCCGACACCTGCCTCTGCCTCAGCTGTGCCTCCTTCCCCTAACGAGCAGCAATGAGCACGCACACACACCCATACAAGAACAAAAAGGCAAATGGGGAAAACGAGAAGGGCAAAAGCCCTAACATAATCAATTCCTTTTAAGTAACGTTCCTAACACTGCCCTAACATGTCTTGAATGCACAGAGAAAGTTGTGGTACTCAAGAAATCAGATCAAATAGAAGAAATCAAATTGTGACATGTAAGCAAAGTACCAGGGACATGACAGAGAGGACTGGGCCACCAATCGTGTTCATGTTCTGAAGAATCATTCATGTTTGGAACTGTTATTAATAAAGACTGGTTTAGTTGTACTTTTTTTGAATACATGAATCCCTTTTTTGTCAAACATTTGATGTTGGCCCAGATTGTATCTTCAGTGGCCCCGACATAAATTGAGTTTGAAACCCCTGTCTTAATATCTTGCAGTGATGTTGTCTTGGTTTATTTGTCTAGTGTGACTGGTTCTTCTCTGGTGGAGAGCTTGATAAGCAAGCGAAAGCTCCAGATGAGGAAATGCAGCACATGCCGAACATTGACCACCTGTTGGACAACATTGGCAGGCCAGGTATGCCAGCGGAAACATCAGGTGAGGATAGGGATATTTAGTCATAAGAAATTCTGTGACATTCTCATTGCTCAATTAATATGGCCAAAGGTGGCAAATCCAGGTCCAGAAAGTAAAAACTCTGTTACAGTTTGGATTTAGCCCCAGGTGGTAGCTAGCGAGCTAACTAGCTAGCACAAGGGGCTAAAGCCAAACTGTGGCAGGTTTTTTTACTTTGTGGACCTGGATTTGCTACCTCTGAATATGGATAAAGTACACTATGTTCCAAATTATTTTGCAGATCTGATTTATTTTGGATAAACATTTGGGAAGTTTTTGTACAATATATGTTTCCCCATTATGTTAGGTGGCATCAAGCTCAGAAAGATTTGATAATTTTTTTTGCAGCTGATTCTAAGGGGGTTGTTGTATGGGGTGGGGGTTGGGGATCTTTTCTCTGATTAAAAGCTCTATAGAACCTCACGTTTTCAGTCAAGCAAGGTGAACTCACAGGCACTTTGACATCAACTTCAGTTAACAGCAGGGGGCAGTGCTGCATAAAATGAAAACAGGTGGATTAGTCCACTTAATTCTTACTCCACATCACACAATAATAATCATAATACCATGTTTAGACTCAGCCCGTTGTTGGGTCGCGGAGGCAGCAGCTTTAGCAGGGAAGCTGCTCCCAGGCCAGGCGAGAGACATTGTCTCTCCAGTGTGTCCTGTGCCATCCCGGGGCCTCCCGCCAGTGGGACATGCCCGGTAAACCTTCCAAGGGAGGCGTCCAAATGCCCGAGCCACCTCAGCTGACTCCTTTCAACGAGGAGCAGCGGCTCTACTCCGGATCCCTCCCGAGCTTCTCACCCTATCTCTAAGGAAGAGCCCGGACAACCTGCGGAGGAAACTAATTTCGGCCACTTGTATCCAGGATCTTGTTCTTTTGGTCATGACCCACAGCTGGTGACCATAGATGAGGGTAGGAATGTAGATTGACTGATAAATGGAGAGCTTCGCTTTTCGGCTTAGCTCCTTCTTCACCACAACGGACCGATATTATATAATGGGGGCGGGGCATAAAATTTAACGCTTTAAAATTCCTTCTTAACAAAGCATTCCCAGTTGTACGTTTCACCTAGAGCCATTCAATTTGGAGACATGTGTAACAGCCCATGACAGACAAAAAAATTATTTTGGAGCCATATGCTAAGCCTAACAGGAAGTCTTCCATGGGCGGGTCATAATATTTTGCATTTTTTTGCAAAATTGATATTTTAGGTCATATTTTAATGAACAAAAACATTTAACGAATTTATCCGATCATATTAAGATGTTTAAGATTAAAAGATATCGAAACCTTTTCATTTTGTGGCACGCTGTTGCGGCGATGCACTGTTTGCAAAGAAAATTTATTCTGTTTTTGAGGGTCTAAACGTGCAATAACTAATGAAACTTTGCACACACATCAGACTGGTCATGGACATTCATATTTTACAGATTTCTTGTGCAATTCTCAATAAATTACACAATAGCGCCCTGTACAATTTTTTTAACGATTCCCAATTGTATGTTTTACCTAAATTTGTGAAAACTGGTAGGCATATCTATCAGCCTGAGACCTAGGAAAAAAATATTTTGTAGTAATATGCTAAACCTATAACAGAAAGTCCACTTTTTTTATTTTATTTTGGGAATTGTGCACCATTTTGGGCCTTTTACAGAGATAACACTTTATTGAATACTCATGAAACTTTGCACACACATAAGGCCTGACAAAATCATTCATATTTTAAAGGGTTCTTGTCTAATGTGACAGTACCCCCAACATGGCCAGGGTTACGAGGGCCCTTTATAGCTGCTCACAGCTCTAGTTCATTATTGCCTTTGTCAGATTCAAGTTATTTCTGTGACCACTGTGGTTTACTTATTTCATTACCTGAGGGTTTTTTTTCGACGTATTTCCCTACATATATAGCATAGCATTAGCCTTGTGTTACACATGGTCTGTCTACAACTGACCGGAGATGTGTTTTTGTGGCCACCGTTCAATTGCAATAAGTTTAGCCACTCCTTACTTAAAAACCTTTGCACTATTGAGTACAATTTTGTCAGTTGTAACATTCAAATGGATCCCAATACTTAAGTAGGTCCATTCAGTTAATTAAAGATGAATTCAGTGATAAACAGGCCCTCATGCCCCCAAACTCATCCAAGACATGCAAATGATGCAACGGTCCACTCGATGCAAATATACAGAGCTACTGCATTTGTGCATTTATGCCAGTAGGGGGGGCGTCTCTGAATCTTTATCACAAACAAGACATTTGGTCAAGCTCTGAAATGATCAGTTTTGTGAATTATGGCAAGTTGTCAAAATTCCCTGACATGCCCCGCCCACATGAAATGTTGGAAAAATCGAATGTTTTGAAGATTATCAATCTCTATCTTGGTAACTTGGGTCAAAATTTGGAGCAATCTGAAAAAAAATTCTATTAAAAAAAAAGGCAACAAGATGGCCGCTACAAACCAAAATGAATGACTTCCGGTGTCTTTGCAGGCTTGGTTTTAAGATTTTTGTTAGTCTAGTCATGATTGACATTGATCAGATTTTATGTTGCTAAGGGAAACTGGCACAGGGGCTCAATGCTTGGTGTCTGTAAACTTGGTTTGTTTTTGACTATGGTCAAGTCCTGAAAATTGTGATTTATTTGGCCCAAGAATAACCATGACCCCAATAAAATGACAAGGTTCAAGTTACACTGTTGAGACTTGTTGCTCCCAAGTGACACAATTCAGAACAAAAAGGATATGTACTGTTGAATATTAAATTATTTATTTGCTACTGTGCAATTCTGACACTCATACAGTTGCAAGTAGATGCAAATAGGAAAGGAATCTTGCAGGGTAAATTCAGCAATATACACAATATAATATTTTAACTTCTAGCACTATATATTTTTTCATTACTTACTTTTCTGAATCTCGTAGATGCAAATGATTGTTTCCAAATATTTCTTTACTGCTTTTTCCCCCTAGCTGAAACAGTGGATCAGCTTATTCGGTAGGACCAGGCCTTTCTTTTGTTTGTTTGTGTTTGGTGTTACATTGTGTTTCACTTGCCATTTTCTTCCCATCAGTCCTTATGGTATGCCAAATTACAACCACTCACCATTGTTGCAGATCTCAAATGTGAATTCGGAGCTAACTGTAACTCAATATAAGGTTCGATTTAAATAGTGTTCTCCTGAAAAGTTACATTCGGGAAAGCAGTAGCTCATCTGTAAGGAGTTGGAATCATCCTGTCCTGTTACAAACAAATGTAAAATGGCAATGAGTTGTTGGAGAGGTGCTAGTTTGTTTCCCGACTACTCTTGAGGTGCTCTTGAGTGAGTCACCAGCTCAAAAAATGCAGCGCTTATATGTGTGCCACTTTTAACTCCAACATCTCTTTTGCATGCTTTCGTGGGTGTGATCCGGTACTGTGTGCTGCCTAACAGAAATATACAGCAGAGTATGAGTTTAATTTCCCATTGAGGAATTACGAGTAAATAAATGAAAATGAATACAAACCCAATTCCAATCAAGTTTGGACCTTGTGTTAAACATAAATAAAAACAGAATACAATGATTATCAAATCATGTTCAACCTATATTTAACTGAATACTGGAAACTACGAAGACAAGATATTTAATGTTCAAACTTTTAAACATTACTGTTTTTAAATAAATAAACAAAATAATTATCAACAAATAATCATTAACTTAATTTATGGCTGAGGGGCTGTGCTTTCCTTGTCGGGCTGAGGTCGACGGCTCTCCTGGTGGAGGTTCTCGTGAATGCCAAATCCACCACACCAGCATCTACTGAAACTCAAAAAGAATTTGCTTCTCCCACTGGTCGCTGAATCAGTGAAGCCATGCATTTGTGGATCTCACACTGCTTCATCTATCCTTCCTTTAGTCCTTCCTCTGGTCTCTAGAGGTCTCCCTAATCTGTTGGAATTTAGATGTATCTAGGTATCTGGTCAAATATTCTAGATTTTTAACTGTGGGTGGAAGGTGGTGTCTGGTTGGTGTTGGATTTCACTTTTTTTTCTCCATCATTTCTTTGATCCTTCCTCTGGTCTCCTGACAACTTATGATTCTGGCGGGACTCTGAAGTATCCGGTTAAGGGGAAGGGTCTTGGATTCATAACAGGTTTCATGTGTATTAAAGAGCACAAATTCCCACACACAATAGCTCATAATTTCTAGTTGGGACATTTTCTTGACATAATGCATTTCCTAGCCCCTTATCCTGACCTTAACCATCATAGCTGATTGCCTAATTCTAATCCTTACCCTATCCCCAACCAAAACCTAATTCAAACCTAAACTCTAAAGCCAAGTCTTGACTCTCCAAAAGAAATCTTGAGTTGTGAGGACCGGCCAAAATGTCGCGACAAAACACCTGTTACCCCCACAATGATAGTAAAAGCCTAGAATATGGTTCTCACAAAATTACACATACAGGAACAGCTGTTGAACAGTCCAGGATCTGCGTTGTCGTATTTTACACTTCATAATGCGCCACACATCTTTAATAGATAGGAGACATTTGATGTTGGCCAAGATTCTATCTTGTCTTGCTGAAATAGCAGGGTCATCCATGAAAAAGCCATTGTTTGGATGGCAGCATAACTTTCTCCAAAATTTTTATGTACCTTTCAGCAGTAATGGTGCCTTCACAGATGTGTAAGTTACCCATGCAATTGGCACTAACACAGCTCCATACGATCACAGTTGATGGCTTTTGAACTTTGTATCCATAACAATCTGGAGGGTTATTTTCGACATGATATCCACAATTTCACAAAATTTGAAATCATCAGACCACAGAACACTTTTCCACTTTGCATCAGTCCTCTAAGATGACCTCGGGCCCAGAGAAGCCAACTGTGTTTCTGGGTGTTGTTGATAAATGGCTTTAGTAGAGTTTGAAGTTGCGCTTATGGATTTCTGAAATGTTTCTGAGCCCATGTGGTGATATCCTTTATCTACAGTATGGAGGTAAATATGGTGCAAAACTAACTTGTAAAAAAAAGTAGAAAAAAGTCTAAATTTGTACCTGTAAAAAAAAAAATTGTATCTGTAAAAAAAAATGACCTGTAAAAAAAAAATGGGGGTAAAAAAAAATTGTATCTATAAAAACAAATTTGTACCTGTAAACGTCATGATTTGTACCTGTACAAAAAAAAAATTGTACCTGTACAAAAAGTGTAAATTTGTATCTGTAAAAGTTGTGATTTTGTACCTGTGGAAATTACAACTTGTAGTCAAAGAAGTCGCCACTAGGAGTCACAAGTGTTTTTTCTGCTGCTGTCCAGTGACATGAGTTTTGCACCATATATCTCACTACAAAAGGTGCAAAACTGATTCGTACTTGTAGAGCGCCGTGATTTGTACTCGCAGAAGAAGAGGGCGGGCTCTGGAGGATTTGGGCGGGCCTCATTGGTTGAGCGAACGACAGTGGGTTGAACTCAAATAACGCCAAGTTTTTATCATTAATATGCACAAATCCGAAATTCCACACCAGTTTACGCGTCATTTTGGAAGAAGAGGACATCCCAAGCGTGAACATTTCAACATGGTTCAATATACAAACACCGTGTGGAACAGCTTAAACGTTGGTTGACATGCAGAGCACTCCAAGTGGGCAGAAAGAAAGAAGTTTTAGTATGAAGGTAAGATTTATTGTACGAACATAGCTCGTAATCCGGTGCTAGCTCATCTCATGTTGTCACGAAAACTAAACACATTGAAGTCACGATTTTTATTTCAAGATTTGAAGCCTACCAGTGTAAACATACGATCAATAGCTTATACCTGTAAAAAAATAAATAAATAAATAAATACCTCATAAACTGCTGCTTAGTGCTTAGATGTGAAAATTACTATAGAGCTACGGAACCCTATTGAATGTTTTACAAGATAACCTAAACCTATAACCAAAAGTGGACAGTACTCAGCTACTTGTATTTGACTAACATTATATTCAAGCATCTGTACTCTTACTATCATAATAAAATGAAAACAAAAAGTTTTTACTGCGAGTGGATCTTTAAGCCGCTACTGGTATTTTAACCTCAACCCTTTATCCTCTGTATTTAATCATTTTATTTTAAATATTACAATTTCTTGATAAATGTCAGTATTTTTGCAATGTATGCTTTACACTTTTAAACATACACATTTGCTTTCAACACTGAAGCCAAATAAAAATAATGCAAATGGGAATGTTTATGAACAATGTCTGTGTCTATCAGTATTATCACTATTTCTGATATTAAGATGTGACAAAATCTTCGTTTTTTTCTGGCTAACAAGATAAAGCTAAACGTTTAACTGATTACATATAATGTCAGTGGCTGTGTTTGGATAATGACCCAGCTAGGAAGCTATGAATATTTTTTATTGTATGAATATGCTGCTGACCCAACCATTCTGTTTGCACAGATGCCAGCATGCAGTCAATCAAAGCTACTTCTTGATCCATCTCTACACGGTGGCACATGGTGTGACATCAAACCTGCTTCAAAGTGGCTGTGAAGTCCAACAAATGAAAATCCTTGATACACTGGTTACTGTTCTGAGAGAATTTCACTGCAATCACCTTTGGGAAAGTGAAGAAATTATGCTTTCTAAATGTCTTCCAATTTTGAGTTTGAAATGTTAAAGGAGTACAATTTAATCCATATTGAGAGTTATTTGAAATAATCAGATCAAATAACATGTATCATTCAATAAACAAGATTGTGCATCATTTGAAATGTTTTATTTGATGTCCAGAAGAGCCGTTTCTGCATCCATCCAAGACGAGAACAGTGTTCTTGTCACAAACAGAACAAAACTTATTGATGGAGCTGTATGAGGAATTCCAGACTCACCAAAAAAGGCAATACTGCTATCATTAAGACGAGGGAAATATCATTGGCAAAAAAATAAATAAAAAATCCGACAGACTAAATATATAAGTTATAATTGTTTCATGTTAGATGTGTATTTCACATTAATCATGTTATTAATTATTGATTTAATGTAAAGCTCTTCAAATTGACCTACATATTCATTCTTCACTGTTACATCTCAACAGTAGCCAAAAGCGATCATGGCAACAAGTCGGCAAGTAGCCTATAACAATATATATAAAAAAATAAGACTAAATAGGTGTTGAGCTGTAAATATATGTTGCCCATTATTGTAGCCACCAGAAAAAAAGACCACTGCCACAGGTGGGGGAGGGGACCACCGCTTGCTACATTCACATCAGCAGAAGATCTGCAAAATAATTTTCCATAATCCGGCTTGATGGAATACCCCCCAGGTGTCATCTCCTGTCTCTTGGCTGCTTGCTGATGGAGTGGGTCATCCTTTTTACTGATGCTTCAGCAGTGTCTCCAGCAGTTGTCTCCACCTTTTGAGCAAGATTTTGAAACTTATGAGATTCTCATTTAATTAAAAATAAATGAACTAACATTTGACCTAGTTACTTGTGTTAAAGTAGCTAGGTGACACTGCTCACATCTTAGTGATACAGAAAGACTAGCATTTCAAAAGCAGAATAGCCGATATTTAAATAAGAGTAATGTTACATTGGAAAATTTAACTCAAGTAGAAATTAAAAGCGCAGAAAAAATACTTGCACAAATATTTGAGTACTGTGAGTGATGAGTAAACTAAGAGTTTATTTTAACGGTTTGCAAAGCATACAGTGCAAAAATACTGACATTTATCAAGAAATTGTAATGTTTAAAATAAAATGATTAAATACAGAGGATAAAGGGTTGAGGTTAAAAGACCAGTAGCAGCGTTCGTACAATAAATCTTACCTTCATACTAAAACTTCTTTCTTTCTGCCCACTTGGAGTGCTCTGCATGTCAACCAACGTTTAAGCTGTTCCACACGGTGTTTGTATATTGAACCATGTTGAAATTTTCACACCTGGGACGTCCTCTTCTTCCAAAATGACGCGTAAACTGTGGCTACTCTGTTTGTTTGGAATTGCGGACTTGTGCATGGGCGTCATTTGAGTTCAACCCACTGTCGTTCGCTCAACCAATGAGGTTGAGCTTTAGCCCGCCCAAATCCTCCAGAGCCCGCCCTCTTCTTCTACGAGTACAAATCATGACGCTCTACAAGTACGAATCAGTTTTGCACCTTTTGTAGCGAGATATATGGTGCAAAACTCACGTCACTGGACATCAGCAGAAAAAACACTTGTGACTCCTAGTGGCGACTTCTTTGACTACAAGTTGTCATTTCTATAGGTACAAATCACAACTTTTACAGATACAAATTTAGGCTTTTTTCTACAGGTACAATTTTTTTTGTACAGGTACAAATCATGACTTTTACAGGTACAAATTTGTTTTTATAGATACAATTTTTTTTCACACATACAATTTTTTTTTTTTTTTACAGGTACAAATCACAACTTTTACAGATACAAATTTAGGCTTTTTTTTACAGGTACAATTTTTTTTTACAAGTTAGTTTTGCACCATATTTATCCTTTTACGATGTTGGTTTTTGACGCAGTGTCACAGAAATTCAATTTTGGTTTTCTGTATTACTATCTATACTTGTGAATGAATGACTGAGCAATTCAGGGAAGCTCCTTTTATATCCAATCATGGCACCCACCGGTCGACAATTAGCTTGTTCACCTGTGGAATGATCAAAACAGATGTTTGATGAGCATTCCTCAATTTTTTAGCCTTTTTTTGCCAGGTGGCAAATTGATACAGCCATAAAATTGTAAATTTGATTATTGGCTCAAAACAATCAAGTTGATCAGTTTGAACATTAAATATCTGGTCTTAGTAGTGTATTCGATTAAATATAGGTTGAACATGATTTGCAAATCAATGTATTTTGTTTTTATTTGTTTGGCACAATGTCCCAAATTCAGTGAAATTGGGTTTGTAGAATCATAAATTTAATATCAGTTCTCTCTCTCTCTCTCTTTTCTTCTTCTTTCTTTTTCTCTATCTTTTTCTGTCTTTTTCTCTCTCTTCTTTCTTTCTCTCTCTCTGTTGTTTTTAATCATATATCACTGATGTATAACTTGTTATAGTAATACCAATTCTCGTTGTTTTTGTTAATCTTGTTATTGCTTCCTGACAGATTCCACCACCAGCGATTCAATTAAGTCAAAGGTAAGCAAAAGTCATAATGACAAAAATCAGTGGTCCCCAACCCTTTTTCCACCACGGACTGGTTCACACAAGTCCACAGCTTTCGTAGACTGGCAACCCAGTGGGTTGAGGGGGGCGGGGAGATGCTTGGCTGTTCGGCGGCTGATTAATAAAAGCCTACAACAACAAACGCAAATTCACTATGCATTTTTATGTACCTGTACTAGCAGCACAAACACCATGACAAGGGTAATAATGCTTTAATATGGTGATGGTCACTATGGTAATGCTTATGAATGATGCAAGCAACACAACTGGGGTAATTTGTGCATACAACAATAAATGTGAAGCCAAATTTTTATGTAACTATATTAGCAGCGCTCTCCTTAAATGTGCCAAGTTGACGCGATAGATAGATTTAAGGAGGGCATGATATGTTGGTGCCGCCAACCCAACAAGGCACCACAGAACAAATCTAAAGTCCATGAGTAATTCACTCGATATAACGCTAAATTAAGAGCCGCTTGACGCAGAACGGGCCATCATACGTGGGAATCAACTGTAGCTCTAAGTCCATGCACCTTTCTTTTTCTTCTTGGTCATAGGCTCATCACTGGGTCTTTTCTCCGTTGTAAAGAAACTTTCCAAATATGTCTGTTTTTTTACTCATTTTGCTAAATTGTTGATTAGCATCAGCTCTACACGACTGATATACTACTGTAATTAGCATCTTAACATGCATCAAGAGTCCGTCGTAAACAGAGAGAATCCGGTCACTTTTCAAAATAAAATATTTTTAAGCCTCGGCTAATCAATTAACCGGAAGTATAGAACGTTTTTTATTCTTTCAACTGTGCGGCCTGCCAAGGCCCGGTCAAAAGTGGCCCATGGCCCGGTACCGGTCCGCGGCCCGGTGGTTGGGGACCACTAACATAAATGACTGGAACTTGAAACATTTGAATGACAGTGCCTGAACTTGTTTCAGCTTTCTTTGAGCTCAGTGAAAGACCTGAACGCCAGAGACTACCTGTCCAAGTCCATTGTCTCTGTTGTGACCCGCAAACGTAAAAAATGCCCCAGCGGCCATCTTCCAGACAACAGTTCAAAGGAAGGCTCTGTGCACGAACCTACAAAAGACAGAAATTATGGGGAAACAAAGCAAGTGGATAGGAAAGAAATGGTTGGAAGAGACAACGCAGAACATTCTCTTGTAATACAAGTAAGCGTGGGTAACAACAGAAATGGGGTAACTGAAAGAGAAACCACCATGCGAAAAGATTGTGAAAGTTATGTGGTAGAAAAGCAATTTCAAGCAGCCAATGATAAAAAGTCTGAAAAGCAGTGCAAAACTGTACCACACGTTAGTCCGAACAGCTTCCTCTACTCATGCAACCAGATAAACTACACATACCCAAGACCTTCACGTATGGCCAGTCTTCACAATTTGACAAGGGAACGATCCAAACTCCCCTTGTGGATTTCCCCAACAAGGCCTCCTGACCTCTGCCAGGCTTCAAAAACTCAAAGCAGCCTGCAAACATTTTGGGGTCCGCCAGTTCCAATTTCCAAAGAGAGATTCAGAGGCAGAAGGACTAAGGCATTGTCCATGAACTTTGACCTTAAAGTGAGTGAGAGGAATGATATCGTGAGAGAATGGAGAGCAGATAAAGTGGATGTCATCACATTATACAAGAGAGGTGCTGGTCATCATAAATCACAAATAGGCCCAGTCCCTGATCTTGCCCAGGGCGAAACCTCTTACTCTTTGTTAGTTGATCACAACTTCCCAGCATCTTCCTCGGTTGTTCAAAAGCGATCAGCCATGAATAAGTGGGACAAGAGGAAAGCCTGGCATTGTTTAACTCAAACTCACTCGCCATTACGCTTCAGGGAACAGCTAAGATGCGTGGGGAAATCTCTCTCTGACAAAGATGAAATTTGAGTTATACCACTGCTCAGTGCTTACGCTCAGTGACACAATAATAACAATATGCAAACCCAAAGTGTGTTCTTGTTTTTCTTGTGTATGTGTGCATGCAGATAAATAAAAAAAAACAATAATGACAAAAAACAAATCTTTTTGAGGACATTGAATTGATTGCAGCGGGACACTGTGCACTGTTCAGCCTGAAACACATCAAATTTAGGTTGACGAAGTGTGCCCAAAAAACCCCCCCAATAAAACTGGAATGCCCCATGTAATTTCTGTCTGCAGCCAGGTCTGAGTCATCTTCATATACTGTACAACCTGAATAGTCCTGTTGTGATCAATTTTTTGCCCTGAGAATAATATGACCTTGATGAATGAGAATATTTACAAGTAAAAATTAGGTTGTTGTTTTCAAAGGAGCAAAGGCAGCTGTATTAAGTATGCCAAACTTGTTTTTACTGTTTATAAGGCTAACAAAATAGTTTAGCTTTTAGATGTTGTGGTATAAAGGTGCATTGTGCAGTTCAAAATGTAATATTAAATCTTTTTCTACATCATGCATGCTCCACCAATGCCAAGTTGAGTACAAATAGCCCTGACTTTTTAACTGTGACTGCACCTAACAGTTTGTATCTTCCCTTTCGTGTGTTAGCCCTGAACATTCCACAGTTTCTTGGGGGAGAGGAGCAGAGGTGGCGAATCCAGGTCCAGAAAGTAAAAACCCTGCAACAGTTTGGCTTTAGCCCCTGATGCTAGCTAGCTCCCTAGCAGGTAAACAAGCACCATGGAAGATAGCTAGCTAGCTAGCACCTAGGGTTAGAGCTAAACTGTGGCAGGGTTTTTACTTTCTGGACCTGGATTTGCCACCTCTGGAGGGGAAGAGTGGCGTTATGCTCACCGCGGACAATTAGTATTAGCGTATGGCACAATTGGGATGGAAACTGGAAAAATACAAACAAACAAGAGGCCGGCTTCGAGCACAGCTCAAACTCCAACAAAACTGAGAAGAACCCCCCCCCCACACACACACACACAAAAAAACAACAAAAACGAAGAATTTATTCGTACTGGCACGCGCACTATGCACGAGCTTGACAAGAGAGGTTGCAGTTACGCTTTGGGCCACAGGTGGCAGTCGCGTGTAAAAAAGTGACAAACTCCACAAAGCACCTTTAAAAATGGGCGAAGCATCAACTACGAAATTGAAATTTACATCAGTGTTAACAGCTAATTGTGGTAATGACAAATGTCAAAACCAAAATCCTACTTTATTCCACTGTATTGTTGACCGTACCTGAGCTAAATTGACCTCAATGTGATGTGACTAACTTTTTGAAGGACAAAATGTTACTGGATATTGTGTTTGGAAACAGATATTAAAAATAGAAAAACGACTGATTATTTGAGTTTCACTTTAAAAAAAGAATCATTACCAAAACAATTTTGAAGATCCCATTAAGCTTACAATTCATCTCCTGAGGCATCATCTGCCAAAGTGTGTGTGTACGTGCGCGTGTGTTTTATCGTAATGGAAAACGATTGAAGAAGTTTGTGTCAATTAAAAGCTGATTTCCCATTTACTGTGGCCTGTGACAATAAAGTTGTCTATCATATCATAGATATTCTCAAATCATTTCGCCACATAAATAAAATAAGAATCATTTGATGAATACAAAAGGAACGCTTAGCCCTCTTATACTACTGTCCAGTATTGCAAGTCAATATGTGCTATATTTCATAGCTCATATTTGATTTTAATTTCATCCCACTTAAAAAAAGCCCAGAGTGGAAATGTGAGGTGATCCTGCGAATGCGAGCCATGCAGGATGATGCTTATATGTGACGGGTCGATGATGTGGTGTCACTGGCGTGTCATCCTTTCATAGACGTCGCATGAAAATCTGGACATTGAGGAGTGATCAAAACATTACATAATTTACATAATTCACATAATGTCATGCCACTTAATTAATTCATTATTTCATTCCACTTCCACAGAATTGTTAAATCTATTCTACAGCTGACTGGGAGTCAGTGTAAAGCCTTAAGGACTGGAGTGATATGTTCTGATTAAGGCTGTCACTTTAACGCGTTAATCTAGATTAACTAATTACACGCAAATTAGTGCGTTTAAAAAAAATATCACAATTGATCGCGAGTGGCAAGTCAATGCGCAATTTGGCCCATTGAGGTACCGTAGGTGACAGAGGCGCGTCACTACAGGGTAGCACTACTAGTCACTACGAGAATTGACAACAGCAGACATGGACGCGAGTGCAGCACAGCAAGGAGAGCGAGGGAAACTTATTTGGACCTATATCTTCCAGAGCCATTATTTTGGATGGTTCTATTCTTTTCAATGTACATCTTTCACCTCACCGGGACCCACGGGGTTGCGCCGCTGGGCTTCCATAGTTGCTGCCGCAACTGCCATTCTTAGGCTATAAGCTAGATCACTATGGCGGAACGCAATGTCGTGGGGGGAAGGCACCAACATCTTTGGAAAGCTGTCGTCGAGATGAGTCCGGGGATGCCCTTACGTCCCCGGTAGGACGTACGGTTTGAGAGATACGGCCGCACAAAGACCTCCAGGAGACCAATGATTTGGAAACACCATGCCTGCGATGGTTGCTATCCCGGGTAAAATCACGGGTTTGTCGGCCCTCTATATCCGGAAGGCAATGTCATGGAGCAATGGCACCGACATCGTTGGAAATCTGTTGTCGAGACGAGTTCGGGGATGCCCAGACCTTCACGAGACCGATTATTGTAGAGATTATTTGGGTTGCCGTAATGGCGAACGAAAAATTTAGCCGGTACTGAGGGGAGTTGTAATTTCCTCAGCAGCCTCATCCGGGGCACCAATATGTAGTGATTATTTGGGTTGGCGTAATGGCGAACAAGAAATTTAGACGGAACTGAGGGGAGTTGTAATTTCCTCAGCATCATCTGGGGGCACCATGTTGACTTTGCTTGTTTGTAGGAGCAAAATAAACGATAAAAATCCTATTATCAAGTATTCATAATCTGAAGTTGCTACTTTAGTTAATCATGGAGTTCTTTGCTTTAATAAGAGAATTACTAATCCACTCATCCACAAATGATTCGGCAGAAATTGAATTTCTAGACAACAAATGTAATTAGTAAACACACACATATATCAGTCACAGCCTAACCTATTAATGAAAAGGAATAAAATAAAGATAAAAAGAAAACATGCAACCTAACGAACTAAGATAAAAAGGGAATGAAAAAGGTAGATGGGGAATAGAGATGGAAGCATTTAGACCTGTCAATCCTTTTATATTTGAATCAAAGGGTTGCGCCAGGGGTATATGGTCAGATTGCAATGAAGACGCACTTACGAAATTGTTCAGGTGCACAGGAGAAAAAGGGACTCGGCGAGCGTTGATCCTCAGTTGAAGAAAACTCTGTTGGAGGCGATCTGAACGGTTGGCGCACGCGAGGCAGGTCCAAAAAAGTCCAAAAACAGGGCAGGCGGAAGGGGGCACGGAGGCGGGAACCTGGCCCACTCATCAGGGCCTAGTCAGGAGGGCGTCCCGGACGCCAGACAAGGGGAGCCTGGTGGCGCTGGTCAGGAGGGTGTCCCGGACGCCACACTGGAGCAGGAAGCGACTGTGGCAGCGTCCGCGCCGCCCTGGCATGGAAAGCAGAAGCAGGCCGCAGGACCGCAGGCCGCCAGACGAGGATCAGAGGGCGGCCGCAGGGCGTGCACCACCGGTCCATAATCATGGGCTTGAGACCGCCATGGCAGAGGCGAAGAGACTTGGCATTGCAGCGGCACAGGCGTGTAGGGCCGGGACGGCAGCGGCACAGGCGAGGAGGGCCGGGACGGCAGAGGCACAGGCGAGGAGGGCCGAGACTGAGGCTGCCGCAGAGCCGGGACGTTGACTTGAGGCTGCTACAGAGCCGTTTCGGGGACTTGAGGCTGCGGCAGACGTTGTTCGGGGACTTGAGGCTGCGGCAGACGTTGTTCGGGGGCTTGAGGCTGCGGCAGACGTTGTTCGGGGACTTGAGGCTGCGGCAGACGTGGTTCGGGGACTTGAGGCTATGGCAGACGAGGTTCGGGGACTTGAGGCTGCGGCAGACGTGGTTCGGGGACTTGAGGACTGTTTGACCTGACACCCAGAGCGCCACCAGCCAAAGCCAGGTGCCGCAGAGCTTCGTCCAACAAAGCAATCGTCAAAGCTCCAGAGCCAAGTATTTTTTTGTGGCATGACAGAGCACCCGCTGGGTCCTTCTGTGGTCGGTTCATTCTGTCAAGGGGTAAAGTTTGGTGGAGGACCCAAATGCAGGGAAGCAGGGCAAGGAGGCAGAGGTGATGGACAAAAAAGGAATTTAATCATTCAAAACTAAAGCGAACTCCAAATGGCAGTAAAACAAAACGTGTGGAGGACAAAAAGGCAAAAAACTGACAGCATGACAAGAGGAAAACGACAATGAACTGGCACAGAAAAAGGGGGGACAGGAGACTAAATACACACACACGCTAATGACAACAAGACACACCTGGGGCAAGACACAAGTGGCTGAGGGCACTGATTGGTTGACACGAGGAAGAGCAGGATTACACTTAACAAGACCAAGGGAGACACACAAGGAAAAACAAAACCCAAACATGACATAATGTAGTTCGAGAAATGTTTGATTGCCCATACTGTCGAAAGCAGGGTGTTTTCGCAGTCAGGGTATTTCAACTCTGGGCCGTTGAACATTTTACTGACCACGGCATGTTTGTCCAGGTCGTACATTTGGTCTAGACCAGTGGTGTCCAAACTCGGTCCTCGGGGGCCGGTAGTCCTGCAGGTTTTGGAGGTTTCCCTGCTCCAACGCACCTGTTTCAATCAACAGGATTGTTATCAGGCTTAGTAGAGCTTGCTGATGAGCTTCAGCTGTGTTGGAGGAGAGAAATATCCAAAACCTGCGGGACTACCGGCCCCCGAGGACCGAGTTTGGACACCACTGGTCTAGACCCACACTCACACAATAGTCGGAGAATCCTGCTTCCAAGAAAATTTCCCTGTTGCTATCGGGGTACGCGAGACAGGGGGCGGAGCAAGGAGCGAACTAACCCGCAAGTAATTTGCTTCGGCTTGTCGAAGTTGGTCTCTTGTCGGTCGGTCAGTCAGATCAGTCACCTCTGATTTCAGCTTATGAATTTTGTCAGCAGCGGTTCTCAGCAGTCTTTCTTGCTCTTGATTTGTGTCTTCGGCGGATACGAAAGCTCGGGTTAACTCACCAATCTTTTGAGGAGAGTCATTGTCGGATGCAAATTCGTCTGCATCGCTGTCCGAGTTCTCGGCATGCACGGACGGCGTCTGCGTCATCCAACTGTGCTTTAACGCCAACCAGTTGGGTCTCAACAACTTTCACTCGGTCGTTGGTGGCTCCCAGCTGCGCCGTTGCTGCAAGCTGGTGTTTCACCTCGCTCAACTTCAGTTGCGCCACAAGATTCATTGTTAGACAACCGAGCATTCGAACGAGGGAATTATCTCTTGGGGCTGTGTTGCAGCTTCGCCCATGAGCTGTGCGAGGTTACTGTTAAGTGTATCAACATTCGCATTTTTAACAGACTCCGCGTATACCAGTAAGATATCCTTGGTCAGCGTCTGAACGAGCAGTGCCAGGGAGTCAAGGCTCACAAATGGGCTGGGAGTTTCTCGTAATGCAGCCATGTTGTTAAAATGAACTTTTTATTATTATTAGATGATTAAACTTTTACTAGCGTTTAGTAGTTAATCAGCTAGGCGTACGTTACCTAACTACCGCTATCAATTATTATCGTCAACAATACACACTGGGTTCAAGCCGTCAGAAAGGAAACGGAAAAACAAAAGAGAATATTTGCAGCAAGAAGGAGGGAACACGGAGCGAGGCTATGCAATCCCAAGTAGTGAACAATCTATCCCAAGTTTATCGAAATTCTATTTGATTCACTCACCCATTTGAAAGCCGAGGTAAAAAGTTAAAATTAAAATTTTATTAAATAAACAAAAACAGGAAGGGTAAATAAAAATTTAAATGGATCAATAGTCTTAGTCAAATTAAATAGCTGGAGTGTTAGCACAGTATGTGAATGTCTCTTATGGATTCGGTTAGGACTAAAAACTTTAAAGCTGTACAAAAATATTAGGGCTGAATCCCTAAAATATCACTTGAAGCGCACAACCTTCTTAATTAACTATAAAACAAAAGTAAATGAAAGGGGAAAATAATGAAAACAATTGAATGGCAGAAAGCCAGACAAAATAAACAAGAAAGCAACAAAATATTAAAAGGGGGAGGGTAGACTAGAGCTAAACAAGCGGTAGTAGGAGAAAGCTAGAAGAAAGTAACTCACAACAGTGCAAATAATTATTTTAATATGCTTAACCAACAGTGTATATTGCTTATGCAAGCACGCTAACGCTCCTTACAAATCACCTCACACAGGTGTAAACCTTGCGTTGCTTTTCCTAAACTGCGGGCCTATTAATGTAAATAGCTAGTGCGTAGTGAAAGATATTATAACATTTTTAATACCTAATTTCATATATCAACTATTGTTACACATTATGAACATTTTAATTCTTCATATTAACCTATAAGAAATATTTTGTGTCCTGAGCAGAGCACATGATGTTGACCTCGTATGGCCTGGCCTTAAGCTGGGACATACTATTTAGTCTAAAAAGTTCCCTCTCAGCACTTTGTGCGAAAACACATTTATCCCTTGAACCAGAATTTATCTCAAAAACACACACTCCTTAGGCTGGTACACACTGATTGGTCCAAAATTCCTTGTTTTATTTGTACACGCACATCTTGGTCATGAAAACAGAATTAGTTTTGAAATAATACACACACACTTTTTACTTTCTTCATCAGTCACGGCCACCGTAAATTTGATTCAACTTGTTTGTGAGATTTTGCTATGGGAAAATCCTTCAACTATATAACACATTCTGTCTCAAAAACATCCACCTGACCTTGTTTACGCCATCTGCTCACGGAAAAGTACCAGAGAGTATGTTTAGTCTGCAAATGAAAAGGAGGAGGTCTTTTTAACTATAAGAAGCTATTGTACACGTAGAAGAGCACATTTGACGCTCTGAATCCCACGATGATTAAGTGATGAATTAGAGGCAGTTATTTGTCCAGAGACTCTCTGTTTTTTATTAAATCATTTTTGCAAAAGGTGTATTTTTCTTACATTAAACCTATCTTCATTTTTGGAACACGCAAAGAGGACAAAATTCCTATAAATTCCATCGTAAGCTACGCTATACGTCATAGGAGGCTAGAACGCGATCGGTTAATAATCTAGTAATTAAACACAAGCAGCCAATTAGCCCATGAATGTGTTTAATTGGCGTAGATAATTGTTATTATCTAGCGAGTCCCACGGTAGTTAAAAGTCACTCGGAGGAGAGGGAGGCTCGGCACGGTATTGAAATCAAAGTTGGTGTATTCTTAGCATATGGTTCGTCACGTAATTCAATAGAGTTAGTGAGGTAGCACATGTAGCTAGCAACCGTCTTTAATCCTTACCAGCGGAGCAAGATGACGCTTGCAACACCGGTCATCTTAGCAAGCTAATGGCAGCTACGGCGACTAGCTTCAGCAGCTAGCGGTGGTGTTGCGGCCGGTGGGCCACGATACACTCATCTAATAGCCTTTGGGCCGACAAGAGGAGGTCAGTCTCGAGGCTGGTTCAATAACTGGGCAGCTAGCGGGCAGGCTTTGTGGCCTGGTGGCGAGGCCTCTCCTTAAACACAGACAGCTCAAATTTACAAGGAAAATGGCGCCACCTTGTGAGTGGGTGAGCGCGGGACACGTCTGGCGTCCCAGCACAGGGGGAACCGGCAGCCGAGCTGTTATTGGGCTCGCGATATGAACAATCACACCCAACACATCTCCCACGATCGGGAGGAAAAACAGGGACAATACTCTAAAGCCATTATGTTAGCCTCGGGTAGCTACTCCGAGGTACATAAGACAGAGCGTCGTCACGTCGCGGTAAACAGCAAATTCAATTCCCAGGAAACAAAGAAATAACTTCAAATTCAGCCAGCTGAAGTTGCAAAACTCAAGTTCTATTACGTACGTCTTCAAAATACAAGTCACTATTCTCACAAACAGTAACCAGCTCTTACTTACTCAATTCCCACTTATCATCCACAATAGCAATTCCCTATGTTCCTCACCTGTCCAAGATGGCCGCTAGCCATGCCCTTACAACACATACAATATTGTGGACACTCACAATAATAAAGGCCTCACACGGGCTGCACCAATATGTAGCGATTATTTGGGCTGCCGTAATGGCAAACAAGAAATGTAGACGGTCCTGAGGGGAGTTGTAATTTCCTCAGCAACCTCTGGGGGCACCATGTTGTCTTTGCTTGTTTGTAGGAGCAAATTAAACGATAAAAAATCCTATTATCACGTATTCATAATCTGAAGTTGCTACTTTAGTTAATCATGGAGTTCTTTGCTTTAATAAGAGAATTACTAATCCACTCAGTAAACACAAATGTTTTGGCAGAAATTGAATTTCTAGACAACCAATTTATTTAGTAAATGAAACGGAATAAAAATTGTGAATCAAAGATAAAAAGAAAACATGCAACCTAATAAACTAAAATAAAAAGGAAATGAAAAAGGTAGATGGAGAATAGAGATAGAAGCGTTTTGACCTGTCAATCCTTTTATATTTGAATCAAAGCATTGCGCCAGTGGTATATGGTTGGATTGCAATGAAGGCGCACTTACGGACTGGTTCAGGTGCACGAGAGAGAGAGGGGCTCGGCGAGCGTCGACCCTCAGTTGAAGAAAACTCAGTTGGAGGCAATCTGGGCGGTTGGCGCAAGCACAGCTGGAATGCTGCACTGGAGTCTCTGGCTGATGGTGATGGGCGCAGGACTGAAAGGCCGTTGCAGGTCTCTGGTTGGTGGCGAGGTGCGCGTGCAGCATGGAGGCCGGGGCAGGTCCTTGGCTGGCACAAGTCCCGGTTGGTGGCAATGTGCTTGCGCGGTTGAGAGGCCGCAGTCAGTTGGTTTGGGTGCTGCGGGGCGTCTCGAGCAGAAATGGGTCGCTGGCGCGCAGCGGCTCGGTGCCTAACAGCCGTCGTGGAACCGGGTCGGCGGGATGCTGCGTGATTTAGAGAGCGGAAGGTAGGTGAGTCGGCTCTCGGCAGGAACAGACACGCGCATTTTGGGGCGCGCAGTGTGGTTACGTGCCCTTGAGTTACGAGCGGCGTGGCTCAAGTCTGGACCTCAAAGAAGGAAGCCACGTGGTCGCTCTCAGCATGTTCGGCGACCACATCTCTCGTGATGCTCAGGAGAAGAGAAGAGCAAAGATGACTTCCGTGCGCTTGAAGCAGACTTGGTCGACTGAGACAAAATTTTGGGGATATCATTTGATAATTTTTGATCAGAATTGACAAGCCAGATGCTTCATTTATCATTCTGAACACATTTCAAACATTACAGCGATCATAAAGTTATTGAATCCGCTAAACTGACTAATTAGCTAAACTTAGATGGCTGCAGAAGTTACACACATCATTCATTTGAGATATACATACAGGTTGTGTACAAAGATAAACAACAGAAATCACTTGATGTCAGTCAAGTGCATAGAGTCTGTTTATGTTCCGAATTATATAGACTTCAGATTAATTACGAGCGGCAGGATTCTTGAGGGAAATACCGATAGTGGCCGCTGTAGGGCACTGTTGTACCGTAAAACTTCCAAGGGGCTATGTTTCCAAAAACATATGGCTGATTAATGTAAATAGACAAGACCATAAAAGTGGTCTGAGGACTGATAAGCAGTCTTATCGCTAGTTTGCTTGCTAAACAGGCTTTTAGATCTCGGTAGGCGCTGAGGTATGTGTTTCCTGTGGGTTGTAAAAATGAAATCCAGTCTCTGCTGCAGGGAAGAGTTTTTCCTTTTTGAACTTTCTCTGGTTGGTTTAAGAAAACACAGGTTAAGGGACGCACACACATTCCCCAGGGGGAAGTGTTTAAAAAGACAAATAAAAAAAATTGAGGGTGACGGGTAATATTCGTTACAGTATAGTAAAAGGCTTATAGTAAAAAATTAAATAAAATTTGCTGCTAGATGTGGAGTCATTTTTGGCAGTACAAGCCTGATAATCGAAATCAATAAAGGTCCACCACCTGTCCGCCTCAGAAAATCAAGAGAGGGATTTAACCTCTCTTTCTAGCCTCTAACTTTTCCTGATTACCAGTTTGTTAGTTTAGCTCAAAAACCACCACATCTATTTATTATCAGTTCATCTCATGCCATGCATACACCGACCGCAGCTTGTGGAAGTTTAGATTAAAGTTTGTTCAAAAATTTTGGGAACAAAATAGAAGTTTAGATTATCTTTTTAAATCATGTATGGACTAATTGGTTTGTTGATGTGCTTATGAAGCACTTATAAGGCACTTCTCTCTTGGTGTATTCAATTGATTAGTCATGCACTACAATTTTGTAATGTCCTGGAATTAAAATTCTTTATTTGGGGACCTTTATCAGATATGAGATTAAAATTGATTAATTAGATTAATTTAATTAAAAATCCTGTAATTAATTAGATAAAACATTTTAAGCACTAGTTCTGATCTCTTTGTTTTGGTCAGAACTCGAGCTGCAGCGTTCTGAATGAGCTGCAATTGTATGATGTTCTTTTGAGCAAGTCCAGTCAGAAGACCGTTACAATAATCGAGTCTGCTGGAGATGAAAGCATGGATAAGTTTCTCTTGGTCTGCTTGGAGCATGCAGTTCTTCAGTCTGGTTATGTTTTTCAGCTGGTAAAAGGCTGTCTTAGTGATTGATTTGATATGATTGCTGAAAGTCAACATCCCTGAACTGAAGATATCTTTTGAATACTTGCTAACATTCGCTAGTATGACAACATTCGCTTTTACTATAAAACTAGCCTGTCTACTGTTCAATTTTATGCATGGATGGGGTGGGGGATCTCGTTATGGTGTATTTGGACTTTTATGGGGTGTTATGTCCATTTATATAAATCATTTGTAAAGTAACATTAGAGGCAAGGAACTCATCTGGTTTGTTGAGCAGGTGATGTGCTAGCTAGCAGCGCAGCTAAAAACACGCCATAGTTATGATGTACAGGAATTCAATTTAACATAACTTTATTTATCCCCTAAGGGCAATTAAGAAACAGCAGCAACTGAGCAGCATTACATTTAAAAGAGAATAAAAAGTTTAAAATGATTATACACACAATATGAAAATACACAACATAAATAAATACACAATATCAATAAGGTGACTCAATGAGTAGGATAAAGTGCCAACAATATATACAGGGTGTCCATAAAGTCTCTTTACCATTTCAAAAATTTATTAAAAATGCAATTGATTAGATATTTTATTTAGATTTGTTCTATTGTATTCAGCGTTTATTAAAGTTTTTTTTTTTTTTTTTAACCTCTTTTAACTCTTTGACTGCCAGACGTTTTCAGAAAAGGGATGCCGCCAGTGCCAGCCGATTTAAGCATTTTGACTGATCTTTCAAGGTCCACAGAAAATGTTGTGTTTGGACTATGGAAACACACATACTACCAAATGAAAGATTGAACTCTCATCTTTCATCAGGAAAAAAAGTTTGTTTCTACCTTATTCCGTTTTTCATTAATCAACAATAGAAAATGGTTAGTTTCACCGAAATGCTCTGTTTTGAAACAAAAAACAGAGAAAACAAGCTTTTTGTGAAACGATATTATTTCATGCACTCTAGTGAATTGTACACTTCTTTTTGTCCATGAATGATGCCACAAACACCTAAATAGTGCTTTACTTCTGTAAAACACTTCCACCAACAATGAAAAAGTGTTTTTTCATAGCAAAATATGTTTATTTCCATTCAACAGTGTAACAATTTGACAAAAGGAGGAAAGTGAAATCCAGCACCGACCAGACACCACCCACCAGGCCACCAACCAGAGTCCTTCACCAACCCCAGAGACATCTAAATTCCAACAAATCAGGGAGACCTCAAGAGACCAAAGGAGAGACTGAGGAAAGGAAGGAAGGACAGACGAAACGAAGCGGAGTGAGATCCACAGACACCAGCCTCTACCGATTCAATGACCTGAGGAAGATTGTGTCTGAGTTTCGATAGATGCTGGTGTGGTGGATCTGGCGTGCATGAAAATCTCCACCAAAGAGGGGAGCCGTCGACCCCCGCCAGGACAGAGCAAGCGCAACACCTCAGGGCCCCCAGGCCGCGGCAGCGCCAAAGGACGACCCCCGGGCCCCGCAGGGGCCACCAGCCGGAGAGCAAACCCAGGAGCAGGAGCGCCCCCCACCCCAACGCGGCTCGCGCCCCCAGCCCAACGCAGCAGGACGGGGCACTGCAAGCCCGCCAGGAACCCCACCGGGCCACAACCCCCGCTCCCCCGCCCCCCATCCACCCCAACCCAGCCCCAGCCGCCCCCAGACACCCTCCCACCCCCAGCAGCCCCCCATCCCACCCCCCAAACAAGCCGCCCCACCCCCCGACCCCACCCCCACCAACCGGCAGCCCTCCAGCCCCGACCCCCTGATCCCGCACTGGCGCCGAAGAGGGGCAGAGCAGCGGAGCGGAGAGGGCGCCGGCGCCCACCCTATCCCCCACCGCGTGGAGGGACGGAATACCGGGAGCAGAAGGGGAGATGGGGGCACCGGAGGACGGGCGGCACCCCCGAGCCCCAGGCCTAGCGGGGAAAGGCCCCGGTCGTCACTCCAGCGTAAATAGTGAGATTTAACCCTGTTACTGAGTTCGCCAGCTCGCCCACTGGCGAACTCTACCCCTAAACCTTGAATGTGACTCCACCCAGTTTATATACAAGTGTGTGCGTGTGGTGCATTATAATTGGGAGCAGGTGAACCGGAGCAGAGGGAAATGATATCCCCATGTCAGTGAGTGTATGTGGTGCATTAAAAAAAATAAATGGGGGGGGGGGGGACGTTGGCACGGACAAGGGACCGCAGCATTGCTCTATACTGCGGTCTGCCCCAACCAATCTGAATAAAATATCTAATCAATTGCATTAATAATTTTTTTAAATGGTAAAGAGACTTTATGGACACCCTGTATATCAGTGGCGAGCGGTCATAATAAGCTATTAATGAGGTGCATGCCCAAGCCCTTCAATAAAATCATTGATAATATCTATCTGTCAGTGTCCTCTATTATACAATACCTTACTTCTACTGCTTTGGTCTTAAATTCCTGTGTAATTTGTCCTGTTTTCCTCACGGAGAAATGAAAAGCCGACAGCTTGTTTCGCGCATGCGCAATGAGAAATCAAGTGTTCGTTTTGAGAGGTTGTATTTATGTGTGCGCTTTTTGAATGGCAAAAAAAGCTGTCAGTAAAGCAGCAATGACAACGGGCATGCGCATAATTGGCTTACTTGGCTTGTTCTCTGGTAAATTCAGTGGTTGATAAGAGGGCCAACAAACGCCGAATTTTTACCCGGGATGGGAACCATTGCCGGCGAGGTAAATTTTTGAAAATCCTCGGTGTCCTGGAGGTCTTTGGGCGGCCGTATCTCTTAAACCCTTCGTCCTACTGGGGACATACTGGCATCCCCGGATTCGTCTTGACGAGACCTTTCCAAAGGCGCATGGCCTGTCGGCATCCACGGCCTTGCGTCCCGGAGATAGAGGGCCGGCAAATGCCAGATTTCATGCCCGAGGAGGCTCCAGCGTTCTCGGACGTGCTCCGCGGGCCTCCGGCTATGCCCAGGAATGCTCCAGCGAATCTAATTTCAAGTGGTCGTCCTACTGAAGTAGCCTAATCATCACGAAAACGGGGAAAAATTGGAGACTCAAATGTAATATTTAAATTAAACTTGAGCCCAGCCTGTGGAGCACCACATCTATTTTTGATGATTTTATCAAGATAACAAAATCAGTCATTAAAATGAAGGTTGTAACCTTTAACAATTTTGTGAGTTCTTTGTTCATCTTATAGGTTAATATAAATTGATAAAACACACACACACACACTGTACACAATTATATGGAAGCTCATTCCCGCCAGTAAAAAAAAAAAAAGTTTTTTTTTTTTCCTCACCAGAGGCCCTTTTTCGCCCGTGGGATTTTTTTCTCTCTCCCAATAACCATTTCTGCCATTGGAGGAAAAAAAAGTTGTTTTTTCACTGTCACTGTTTTATGCCAGTGGGGGAACCCCCACCCCCGTTTATTTTGTGTGTTTTTTTAGTTGAAGAGCTTTACTATCAGACCTCTATGCGACATGCACAAACCCGCATCGGCGAGCAAAGTCTGACATTTTACATGAAGACCATGTCACACTCAATTGGAATCTAAAAGTTGATTTTATGAACGTATTGTATAATTGTACTTTATATTGTTGCTTTACCTCTTAGCGGGGAAAAGGCTAGTCCTCTGTCCTACCCTTAACCTGGAAGCTATAATCCACTTTGTCAAGTGAGGAGGACGAAAAGCCATGACTTATTAGAATATAAACTGAAAGTAAAAATAAGAAATGATCTGGACCACAGATATGAGGACAAGCAATTACAGCTGACATTGAACACAGACAACTTTCTTGATCTCAGATTTAAGGACAGGTTTACCACATTAAACGTAGAGGTAAAATCTTCAGCCCTATCTAAGCAGCCTTCAAATATATCAAAAAAAGATCTGAAGGGGCTTCTGTCAAACATTCAGGGAGAGAGAAAAAGAAGCACAGAGAAGATACAGCAGCAGGATCTACAAATGATGATCCAGAGTGCAGGTTCTGGAATGAACTGACATTGTATGAAATGTAGAAGCGTCAGCTCGCAGTGCAGGTAGACGTCATGTCCCAAGGATCGGGACATAATCGCCGCTGGTGTTTCTGAAGGCTGACGCTCACTGAAGATAGAGGATCCATTGTCCTCTTCAGTCGTGATCGTTTCATCAAGAAGTTTCATCCATGCCCGGAGCAAGATTTGCGTAAGTAAGGTTGCAACTGATAAACAACTCAGAATCAAATTAGAATGACAAAGTCCTGACCGAGATTCAAGCTGAACACAATTATTTATTGACAGAGACGCAGACAATAGATACTCCATTTGCAAAGAGAATAGAGCTACAGAACAAAAAAATGTGTTTGTTTATATAGCCAAAATTCAAATTCCTTCCCCTGTGTTGTTATTCTTCTTATTACGATACGATACGATACGATATACTTTTATTTTCCCCGTGGAGAACATATTAATATCTTCGTGAACAATAGAGGTGCTAAAAACTTACAGTATGAGCTGGCTGCTAAGTGAACTTGAACACGAGTTGACCCTTGAAACAATAGTGGCTTTGTTGAATTGCAGGTGCGAGCTATAAAAATCTAAAGGGAGCTTCGATGTGAGGGCATTCGCAGGTAAGCCTGCTCCTTCGGCCGTTAATGACTATTAAATCATCTCAATGGGTTACAGTTAAGAACAAACGTCTATGACGGTCAGCTGATGTTCCGTACATAACCAGTTTACTCATTTTGCTGTGCTTTGTCAATACAGCCGGCATTTTGGGGGGCTTAAATATTGTTTCATGTGTGTGTGGCGACCCCTGAAGGGAAAGGCCGAAAGGAAAAGAGGAAGAAATATTGTTTCATGTTTAATATAGAAAAATACAAGCTAATTGATACTTAATATATAGCATCATTGGATACCTTTAAAATTGCATATATATATATATATTGCAAAATTCAGATTACATCAAAACCATGCCAGAGCTGAGTGCTGAGAAGGATTAACATGGTGGAAAACACGAGAGCACCTTGCCTACTCTTGCCCGTCTTGTCAAGAAATGCCTCTGTATTGCTGCTTCAAGTTCTGCCTCAGAGTGTGTATTTAATAAATAGGGGCTCAATTGCAACCCTATAAGGTCAAAACTCATGGAGGAGCATATTGACATGCTTGTCTTAATTGCAAAAAAATCTTCCAGCAGCAAAGAAAATTCAGACCTGTGAGACGGCAACATAGACTGTCATTCATAGAATAAAGTGCACTTTCTAAACCCTTGTATGCCTTAATTCTTTTTTTTTTTTTTTCTCTGGGAGATCTCAGTATTGATCATTTGAAATGTCATCATCATTGTTCTCCCTTTTTCTTTTTCTTTTTTTTTTGAATGTGTGTTTGTGCGTGCGTGCGTGCGTGTATGCCTTAATTCTATTTGCACTTTTAGAAAAAAGTTTAGCTGAGTGCAACTACAGCATTTGATGTTCATGTTTACTGTTTTTGTAGTTTACTACCTCAAAATATAGTTCTGATTGTTTTTGTATAGTTAACTACCTTTTTTTTCTTATTGATTTTTCCTATGTGTGTTTTTACCTCAGACAACCAAAAATCTTGTCAGTGTGGCAATTTGTGTATGAGGTATTCTTTCATTTGATTTATTTATAATTTGTTTGAACTAAGTGAATGTTTTTATTTTATTTTTTTCATTTTCTGATTATTTAATCATTTTATTTAATTTATTATTTATTTACGGTTATGTTTTTCAAGATAATAAAAATATTTAATGCATTTTTAAAGTATTTATCTTTTTTTCTCCACGGTATCGAAAATTGTATCGAGTATTTTCTTGGGTCTCGGTATCGAGTTAGAAATTTTAGTATTGTGACAACCCTAGAAATGTATGGCCAAAATCAAAATTTTTGCCCGATTTCATTAGTTGAGATATCAAGCTTCCTCACATATTAAAGGGCTCAAATCTCAAATGATTCCTACCTACTATTGGAATTTACTTTCCATTAACAGTTCTTGAAAATTTCAGGTCAATATCTTGTTCCTAAGGTACTGGTTGATGTGGACCTTTGAAAGATGTACATGCTCAAAACTTTAACTCGTTCACTCATCCAGCTATTTTGACTAAAACAAATCCACTCCAATCCAATTCACTGTTTTACTGGATTTTGACTGATTTCGCAAGGCCCACAGAATATTGAATTCTATTGCTCTAAAAACATGAAAACTACCAAAAGAAAGATTAAAGTCTCTTCTGTCATCAGAAAAAAAAGTATATTTGTATCTGTTTCCAATATGCAGCAATTAGCATTAGAATATAGCTAAGTTTAATATCTTTATTCACAAATCTATTTCGAGTTCTGAGTAATTGAGGGTTTTTTCAACATGGTCCTGGTTCATTTCCTATGATCTGCTGCCACCTTCTGGTCGTTTGTATAATAACTACAATTTCTTCAACCGTTCTTTGCAGTTGAGAGGCTGCATCAAAGCCTTCTGTATGCTCTAACATAAAAAATACATAAGAAAAGTATAAATATGTCTTTGGGACACTTAAAACATTTAAAATAGAATGTATAAATATGTTCTCTTATACGTTTTTGGGAGCAAATGAGTTAAAAGTTCTCAAAACAAGAAATTTCGACTGCCAACATTGAAACTGCTGAAACATTTTTGAGGTACCACCACATATTATATACCATTTGAAAGGCAATGAAGTGTATAATTTGAATATATGAATGGCTCAATTTTAATTTTTAGAGACATAAGCCTGATTTTGTGGAAACATTTAATTCAAGGAATTTACCTATCCTCAAAATTCAAGGATACAAATATCCAAGGCTGACTGTTCAGCACGTCCGCCTTTACCTACTAATAGGCCATGGGGCTAACCATCAAATATAGGCGCCCCTCCCAAACCCTAACGGAGATGCGCTGTTTATTTTTCCACCATTGACAAACAAATCAGCGCACATATTTAGTGTGTGGGCTGCACATGGCACCTACTCAGCTTGGGGGTCGATTTTCCTCAAGCGTGCTTGTACCCCTTTCTAGGCTCCAGACATATTTCTGGCATTATCATAGCACTGCCCCCTGCAATTTGCAATATCAATCCCCATCTCTTCTAAAACCCTTTTTAGTGACTGGAACAGGCTTTCACCATTGTGCCTTACTATTGGCAAAAATTTTACAAAGCGCTCTTCAATGCAACAATCTGGTGACACAAATCTTAGTATAAATGTCGTCTGATCAACATGGGAAACGTCAACACTAATGGAGAAATATTTCACAACCAACAATTTCAGATAGCACCTTTTTACCCATCAGATCGATAAATTCCTCACACACATTTAAAGATAAATATGAGGGTGTTGTACTTCCAGCATTTCCATATTTTTCCTTGTGGGATTTCAAAAAAGGGTCAATTTGGCTGAATACATACATACATACATACATCCCAAATAGTTACGATTGTGGACATCACTGCGGATGCTTCCTCTAAAAGCCAGTCCCCACACTGATAAAAAAAAAAAAAAAAGGCACATAAGACCAGTACTGACATTCATTGGTCAGAATCCAACACACCGTGTTCAGCTGACTCGTTAATAAAAGCTATCACGGCCATTCATGCTCATCTGCTTGTTTCCAATCAAATCCTGATGTAGAAAATGCTGATTTAGCTTTATTTTTACGCCCCAAAACTTTGCATGCAAAGCAAAATTTGTTGCCACATTGAGGGGAATTGCACAGACATTCTCTTTGCACACTTTCCTCATTAGTAAGTGTTCGTGTAAAGTGCGTTCTGGAGAAAAAACATCTCTGGTGTTTAAATTTCTAGCCAAGTATGCACGCACCTTGTCTTCGACAACTAAAGGGTGTCCCCATCGAGCAGGATGTGTGTCATAAGTTTTTTTTTATTTTGTATGTGCGTGTGTAAGTGTGTGTGCATGTGTGTGTGTGCTCATTAGTTCACCTAAAACCTATTAAAAATCTCATACCGTTCACCTAGACCGAATACTTCAGAATCCAGCTAAAGTCGTGAGGTTGTCAGGAGACCCGAGGAAGGATCAAAGGAAAGAAAGGAAAGTGAAATCCAGCACCGGCCAGACATTACCTACTACCCACCGGGTTACAAACCAGAGTATTTCACCAACCCCAGAAACATCTAAATTCCAACAAATTAGGGAGACCTCAAGAGACCAAAGGAGAGACTAAGGGAAGGAAGGAAGGATAGATGAAACAGAGTGAGATCCACAGACATCAGCTTCCACCGATTCAACGACCAGAGGAAGAAGCAGATTGTGTTTGAATTTCGATAGATTCCGGTGTGGTGGGTCTGGCATGCATGAAAACCTCCGCCAAAGAAGGGAGCCGTCGCGACCCTTGTGAGGAATAAGTGGTTTGGAAAATGGATGGATGGATGGACAAATATCCAATATTAAAATATACTAACACACATTTCCAGATGGCATGGCACAAAATACAATCCCTGAGGTCCCAGGTTAGCGCACTAAGTTCCAAGACTTGTTAATATAAGAAAATGACTACAGTATGATGAAGAGCTAAGGACAATGTAATGCTTATGACAGAAAATTACATGGGGGTTGGTGGGGGAGCAAAAGGCTTGAATTATGAACTTGTTCATTTTGAAATTTGTTAGCTGAACGCAAAGTAGTTTGCGTAGAAAATGAACTTTCCTAACAGCAGTCAATATTCGGGTTAAGGTTAGAATTCCGGTTTCTGAAACAATCAAGGTAACACGTTAACATGCGTAGCGGACAGTTACTCCCGTTTACATGTTCATTTGTGCTTGATTGGAATATCCTGTTCGGACCGCGACGCGCGGACAACGCAATTACGTAAATAATGTAATTTCCGCTTTCAACTGACTATACGTTTAATAAAAGACATTTTATTTATGTCAATCACCACGCTAAATAAAGTAGTAAAGCTCCAGAAGCGTGGTTCTTTGCTGCGAGCGTCGTGTGTTGACAATGGCTCGAGTATTTCCGGTGGGTTACATGCCAGACGCACGGACTTATACACGTTACTCTATGTGTATATCGGCACAAACTGTGGCGTTTTCGCCGTAGACACACAAAATAACGTGAAAACTCAACGGAGAAATCAATATATTCAAGGGAGGCTCCTTTAGCAAGTAGGACGGTGCTGCGCATACAAGTCATGACTACATAGACCAAGATTCTTTGCGAATCAAGCGAAGAAGAAGAAAAGAAGACGAAGAAGAAAATAGCGCGCATGCGCACAACGAAAACAATGCCATGATCGATCGAGGTATTCCAAACGTGTTTATATGAGCAAGAATTCCGGTTATGAAAGGAGTAACTCAGAGCATATTCAGGTTTTTGCGCGTGTTTACATGGCCTTACAAAACCCGAAAATTCTCTGTCACACAGAGGAAAGTTGTTGGAAAGGAAAAACTCCCTCAAAATAAACGTTTTGTTTGTCAATGCGCATTTAACAGCGCGATCTTTGTGCGAGCAGCAGGGGTGCATAGCTCTTCCGTCCGGTGGTCTTGAGGAAGCTCTTTCAGAAGCTGTAGGTCGCACTGCGTCCAAAACACGATGGGCAGCGCGGCCGAAGCTTTTCGGGTGAGCCGACGATCGGTAGCAGCCAGGAGTTGACAAGGTCCAGGATACGCCACAACGGAGTACATCCATGCGTTCAGAAACAAGCAGGGGACGAAGCTTGTTTCAGTGCCCGTTTTAGCTTCAACAGCTGGCCACCACGTTTACCCCGGTGCTGCCGCTTCCGCCGTAGAGGAAGCGCGTGAACGTGAAAGAGGTCCAAGGAGCGTGGGCAACGTTTTCACCCAACCATGCTCGAACGCACCTGAAACTCCGACGTTGTGTTGAAGGCCCTACAACGACTCACAATCGTAGACGAGTAGCAACTCACTCTGTACAGTACCAAGCAATGTTGACAGAAAATAAAGTTGAAACAAGAGTCGCCGAACACACTGTCGCACTGTCTGAAATCTTGATAAAAAAAAGGTGCCCCTAGAGGTAGCTGCAGGAATTACAACTTCCCTCAGCACCGTCTAACTTATTCGTCCGCCATTACGGCGACCCAATTATCACTACATAATTGTTTGCAAAATATTCTTGAAATAAGAATCCTACAATCATAAATGTTTATATGCAAATAAATGCACATAGATAAAATATTTGACTCAAACAAATATTGTAGATTTATGCTGTTGTCACTGGCAACGTAAAGTGACAATTAGTGGTGGGTGGATCAATCTAAATATCTAGCTCTGGAATGTCTAAGGCCCCATCCACACGAAAGCCAGTTTCAATGTATCCTCGCAACTTTCTTACTGTTTAAGTGCGGTTTCGGAGCTTGAAACCGATCCCTTTTGAAAAAGGGCTCCAGAGTGGAAAGATTTCAAAACGCACCCCGTACGCGTCCGTCTGGACACCATATGCAGTATTCTCCTCCAGTGATGACGTAATGGTCGCAGCTCGATAACGACGCATTTTTCGCAGATTGATGACGTATGCGCCAATTCTCGCGCACGAACCGTCAGTCTGTCAACAACAATAGCAGATAGCAGTGTTGCAGTTGTTTTGCGCAGCCTCCTTAGCTTTCTTAAAGGCGTGATGATCAATGTTGTTAGTGGGTATGCGTCACAGGTAGGATGTAAGCTAGAGGAGGAGAACTTTTGGTTGGACCTTGATGAAATGATGCAAAGCATCCCTAGAAGTGAGAGAGTTGTCATTGGTGCAGACTTCAATGGACATATTGATGCAGGAAACAGAGGTGATGAGGAGGTGATGGGCAAGTTTGGTATTCTGGAGAGGAACGCAGAAGGCCAGATGGTGGTTGACTTTGAAAAAATTATTGAAATAAATGGCTGTTGTGAATTTTTTTTCCAGAAGAGGCAGGAACATGGGGTGACCTAGAAGAGTGGCGGTAGGAGAACACAGGTAGACTACATCTTGTGTAGACTGTTTAATCTGAAGGAGATCAGTAACTGCAAAGTAGTGGTAAGAGAGAGTGTAGCCAGACAGCATAGGATGGTAGTGTGTAGATGACTCTCGCGGTGAGGAAGACAAATACGGCAAAGGCAGAGCTGAGGACCAAATGGTGGGAGCTGAAAAAGGAAGAGTGTTGTATGACTTTCAGGAAGTTGAGACAGGTGACTGGACAACTACAGCAAATATGATCAGGGAGACAGGTAGGACAGTCCTCGGTGTGTCATCTGGAACGAAAGGAGAAAAGGAGACTTGGTGGTGGACTGAGAAGGTGCAGAAGTGGATACAGAGAAAGAGGTTAGCTAAGAAGAAGTGGGACACTGAGAGGACTGAAGAAAGTAGACAGGAGTACAGGGAAATGCAGCGTAAGGTGAAAGAAGAAGTAGCAAAGGCCAAACAAGGGGCTTACGATGACTTGTAGGCTAGGCTTAGGGTAATAAAGGATAGGGATGGAAGTGTGTTGACAGATGCCAGTAGTGTGATGGGAAGATGGAAAGAGTACTCTGAAGAGTTGAGGAATGAAAAAATAAGAGAGAACGAAGAATAGAAGACGTGACTGTTGTGGACCAGAAAGTAGCAAAGATTAGTAAGGATGAAGTGAGAAGGGCATTGAAGAGGATGAAGAGTGGAAAGGCACTCTGTCCTAATGATATACCTGTGGAGGTATGGAAGTGTCTAGAAGATGTAGCAGTAGAATTTCTGACTGGGTTGGTCAACAGGATCTTAGATAGTGAGAAGATGCCTGAGGAATGGAAGAGAAGTGTGCTGGTGCCCATTTTTAAGAACAAGGGAGACATGCAGAGTTGTGGCAACTACAGAGGAATAAAGCTGATGAGCCACACAATGAAGCAATGGGAAAGAGTAGTTGAAGCTAGACTTAGGGCATTTGTGAGCAGTAGTGTGGTTTCATGCCCCCCCCCAAAAAAGAGTACCGCAGATGCAGTATTTGCTTTGAAGATGTTGATAGAGAAGTACAGAAAAGGGCAGAAGGAGCTGCATTGTGTCCTTGTAGATCTGGAGAAAGCTTATGACAGGGTGAACAGAGAGGAACTGGACTTTTGTATGAAGTATATAAAAAGATCGGATTTAACAAAAAATCCAAATTGGGCATCACGCCCTGCAGTGTGAACGTAGCCTAATGCCGCGTTTCAAACGCAGGACGTTTGGGTATGGGCAGGGGGGTAGGGACTGTCACAGGAACTGCCTCTCAGCCGGCCCGCTTGTGGTTGTGTCTCCACTGTGGAGTACGACCCATTTTGCGACGTCACAAGTTTCGATCAACACGTAAACGCCGTGCAACGGTTTCTCCCGTGATGTCACCCAAGCACCGCGCGACGAAAATCACAATGAGGAAAGAGAAAAACTTTAGGTGGTTGCTCTTTTTCTTTGCTTTTTATTTTATGTACTTGGTGTGGATGGATGGTTTGAGTGAGAGGAGACGGCGTTTAGATGAAGAATTTGAAAAGGCTGACTCGCAAGCCACGAGTTTTGATCGACACGTTATCGCCTTGCGACGGTTTCTGTGACGTCATCCAAGCATGGCGCCGCAAAAATCAGAACAACAACAAGTAAAGAGAACAACTGTGGGCTTTCTCCCCTATGGCATAACCCCGACTTTCAACTTAACAACCAACCGTTTTATTTAGGTGTGTGGGAGCAGAAAGGAATTACACATCTCCACCATCTCTTCTCAGATAATATGTTAATATCATATACATCCTTGCTACAAAAATACAAAATAAAAAACGGAAATTTTTTACATTATCTACAAGTTCAAAATATGATAAAGAAAAAATATCAACACTTCGGGGTACGCTCCAACCGCCTGTTTTAGCTAAAGATATTAACAAGCTTTCTCCGACAACAACAAAAAAACTTTCAAAAATATATAAGTTACTTTCATATACTGATAAAATGTCTTTACCCATCTCGAAATGGGAGACAGACTTGTCTATAGCACCAGAATCTGACTTTTGGATTCAAGTTTGTGAAAACGCATTTAAAATGACAACACACAAATTTACAACTTATCCAATATAAAATTATTCACAAAACATACATTAATCAATATATGATGAAGAAAATGGGACTCTCAGACTCCGACATTTGTCTCCAATGTTTACAAAACACTACAGACACTTATGTTCATGCTTTATGGTTATGTACTCCGGTTATGTATTTCTGGACTAAAGTCTTAGAAAAACTTTCCGCTATTTTGGACTGTAGGATACCTTTATCTCCAAACTTGTGTTTGCTATGTGACTTACCACATAAACAATTTCAATCTCTCAAAAAAACAATTCTTGTTAATTGGAAAAATAAACAAACTCTGAATATCGACCAATGGTCTAACCTCCTCATAAATCACATTTTAATAGAAAAAATATCTGCCTCAAATAAAAAACAAATATCAAAATTTATAGAAACATGGTCTACGTATATAGAATTTTTTTTACCTAATTCTGGTTACTTAATTCTGTTAGCGGGAGCCACCACATTGTGATAACTTACATTGATGTTTCTGCATTTGGCAATTTATTATTATATTATATTATTAGTATGGGATTTTTTTTAATAGGCTTTAGGTGAACTGATGAATACACACACGTCACGTCGCACGCACGCACGCACGCACACACACACGCACTTACACACTCACCCACATACAATATATATATATATATATATACAGTATATATATATATATATATATATATATGTATAAAAAAATTATTATTTTTTTTTAAATAAAAAAATTAAAAAAGGAGAGCAATGATGATGTCAAATCGAATGAACAATACTGAGCTTTCCTAAAAAAAAAAAAAGAAGAAAAAAATAAATAAAGAACAACAACAAGTAAAGAGAACAACTTGTGGTGGTTGCCGTTCTTTTTGCTTTTTTATGTACTTGGCGTGGATGGATGATTTGAGTGAGAGGAGACGACGTCTAGATGAAGAATTTGAAAAGGCTAACAGTAGAGTGGAATGAAAATAGGGAAAGGATTATTAAGAGAATTGTTTTGGTGGAAGAGACTTAAACCGAGAATACATCATGGTCCCGTATGAAGGTAAGATAATTTTTTATACTAAATAATTTTTAGCCAGTCAGCATGAAAATCCGATCGGGAGTTTATCGGGCCGGCGGAGTACCTACCCACGAGTAGGACCTCCGCTCGTCCCCGTAAATTCCTGTAAATGTGGCCCAGTTGAAAGGCTCCTGCAGTGGAGACGCGCACATACGGTTCTGGCCCCGTAAACTTACCCCGAAGTTCCTGCGGTGGAAACGCGGCGTAAGTGTGTCATGTCATCTTGGCCGACCATAAGTACCAACATAATAATCGACCGTAAGTACCCTCATAATACAATAAACCAATCATTTATTGTAAGCACAATTTAATTTATTTTGGTCTTCAAAAAAATGCAACAGTATTAAACAAAATACAGTACATAAAACATACTTAAATATTGATGTTAATAAACAGAAACACCTGAAACAAGAAAATAATGTTATATAAATAAAAGAGTTGAATAAAAAAATGAATAATTCTGTCAGAAATAATGTATATGTAAAAATGTGCAATAGCTTAAATTCAAATGGTTAGAAAAAATCTGATCAATCCACAGCAATCCAAACATTTGGCTCTATATTGGGGATTATTTTCTGTGGGAGAGGTATGGGATGGCTCTCAACGGGAGTCACCCTCTATTACACACAGGTTAAGGACCATGAACATTTAGCGGAGAGGAGAGCCAGAGAGCGAGAGATAGGGAGGCAATAGGAAACCACTGTCTTTTTTTTTAGAGGAATTGAGAATTGAGAGGAGGCTGAGCTATCGCGAGATGCTGTGACCATCGCGAGACCTACAGCGAGACCGGGAAAACCCTAACATGGCGGCGCCCTGCTGCTAAAATAGAACTAGCTCTATTATGCTAAACTATTCTGAATTTAACCATCATATATCTTGGCTTTTCTCTTCTCTCTTTCATCCGGCAGATTTGGAATACCACCCAGCGTGGAGGACCTTGAACGCTTCATCGACGGCTATTTTTAAAGCTGCGCGACGGAGGATCCTTCCGTCGAGAAACCTTCGAAGAAGAGGAAAAATGACTCAGCGACGGACACGGACGACCTAGCCACTACGGACGTTTCGGTCAGTATGCTGGAGTCCATAAATAAAAAACTTGAGGTCCTCTCCCTAATCAGCGAGGACGTCAAAGAATTAAGGGTAAGTTTGGAATTCGTCAGCCAAGAGGTAAGTGACCTCCAACGCGATAATGCCGATTTACGCTCTTCACTCGCGGCTGTTTCAGCCGAGTTGGAAACCATTAAAAAGGAGAATAAAACGCTAAAAGAAACTGTTCTGGATGTCCAATCCCGTAGCATGCGGGAGAATTTAATATTCTCAGGTATATCCGAGAATACCTCTGACAATCCAGAGGTTGAGATAAAAAAAATTATGACGGCGGTAAATAACATCTCTTTTCACCGGGTACATCGGCTTGGAGACGGTAGGGGCAACAAACCCCGTCCTATTTTCGCCAAGTTTGAGCATTTTAAACAGAAAGAATTTGTTAAAAGTAAAGGACGGGAGATTAAAGGGACCTCATTTGGAATGAATGACCAATTCCCGAGAGAGATTAATGAGCGGCGAAAGATACTGTTTCCTATAATGAAACAAAATAGACAGGAGGGTAAACGGACTACGATGGTCGTTGATAAGCTATACATCGATGGCCAACTATTCCGGAACCCCGACTCCACTCCCTCGCTGTTCTAGTTGGCATTGGTGGAACTAAACTTTGTTTGATTATTATATGTATACATATACTGGTTATAAAACCTAAAATATGAATACTCATTATGTTTAGGCTATATTATAAGTATAATATTAATACATAACTATATCTAAAGTATATTTAAACAATAAATCTCGCTTAGGTTACCAGTTACTGGTGTATTTTATGTTTAAACCCCCGCTAACTTATTCACTTTTACCTCCCTAAGCGTTTTTTTCACTGTTATATTTACTTACACGTTACCTCATATTTTACACAAATTACATAAATCACCTAACCACTTTGATTCTATCCTATAACATGCCAATATTGACAAATGGCCTATACAGATATATACACAGGACTGAAACTAAGAAAAAAATTCCAACATTTCGAGGTACGCTCCAACCGCCTATTTTAGCTAAAGATATTACCAAGCTTTCTCCGACAACAACAAAAAAACCTTTCAAAAATATATAAGTTACTTTCATATACTGATAAAATGTCTTTACCCATCTCGAAATGGCAGACAGACTTGTCTATAGCTCCGGAATTTGACTTTTGGATTCAAGTTTGTGAAAACGCATTTAAAATGACAAAACACACAAATTTACAACTTATCCAATATAAAATTATTCATCGAACATACATTACTCAATATATGATGAAGAAAATGGGACTCTCAGACTCCGACATTTGTCTCCAGTGTTTACAAAATACTATTTTCATGCTTTATGGTTATGTACTCCGGTTATGTATTTCTGGACTAAAGTCTTAGAAAAACTTTCCGCTATTTTGGACTGTAGGATACCTTTATCTCCAAACTTGTGTTTGCTATGTGACCTAACAACAATTGACTTACCACATAAACAATTTCAATCTACACTTGTAGCCCTTACTATCGCAAAAAAAACAATTCTTGTTAACTGGAAAAATAAACAAACTCTGAATATCGACCAATGATCTAACCTCCTCATAAATCCCATTTTAATGGAAAAAATATCTGCCTCAACTAAAAACCAAATATCAAAATTTATAGAAACATGGTCTACGTATATAGAATATGTTAACCTATTTCTGGTTACTTAATTCTGCTTGTTAGCGAGAGCCACCACATCGTGATAACTTAAATTGATGTTTCTGTATTTGACAATTTGTAACTAATGGTTGTGTTTTTATAGTCAGGGAACCAGTTGCTGCCAACAGGATCGAGCAGATTCACCTCCAATGGGCACTAAGGGTTAATATTCGGATTCACTGCATGCCAGGGGATTAATTCTATAGGTGCTGTTCCCCCCTGGCTGGGCGTGGGCGGGCCTGCCCCTCTGTTGGCTGCTGGGTGGCGGCTGCGTCTTGGCTGTTCCCTGGGTCTCTTGGGGGGTGCTGCGTTGCGGTACTCTCCCTGGTGTCCGGGGTGGCGCCGCCCCTGCGCGGACCCTCGCTCTGGGCCCGGCGACGCGGTTCGGGGCCTGTGGGCCACCGGGGTGCCCCGTGGTTCCCTCTCCCCTCCCTCTTCCTCCTTCTTGCTGCCTCTCCCTCCTCGCCTCTCCCCGCCCGTACTCCGCCTCCCTGTCCCTTCTCCCTCGTCACACTTCCTCCTCCTCTCCCCCTCTCTCTGCGGCCCTGCCGCTGCCTCCTGCCCTTCTTGTCGTCTCCTTCCCCCTCCCCTGTCCGCCTTCCTCCCCCTCCCCTGGGCCAAGGGCTCCATCAGTGGCCCGGGTCTCGGCGCTCCGGGGGCCGGGAGGGGGAGTGGGTTGGTGTTGTCTTCGCCCTACAACTCCCCTCCAATTTGAATGCACCACACAACGGTTGGGGCAGACCGCAGCATAGAGCAGTGCTGTGGTCCCCTGTCCGTGTCCCCGCCGCACCCCCACCCCACCCCCTATTTATTTTTAATGCACCACATACACTCACTGACATTGCTTGGGAGGCGGGTGGATCGGAGCATATCATTTCCCTCTGCTCCGGTTCACCTGCTCCCAATTTTAAATGCACCACACACACACACACACACACACACTTGTATATACACTGGGTGGGGTCACATTCAAGGTTTAGGGGTAGAGTTCGCCAGTCGGCGAGCTGGCGAACTCAGTAACAGGGTTAGCTCTCACTAAGAACGCTGGGGTGACGATCGGGGCCTTTCCCCACTGGGCCTGGGGTTCGGGGGTGCCGCCCGTCCTCCGATGCCCCCATCTCCCCTTCTGTGTTCCGTCCCTCCACGTGTTGGGGGATGGGGTGGGCGCGGATGCCCTCTCCGCTCCGCTGCCCAGCCCCTCTTCGGCGCCGGTGCCTGGGTGCGGGGGGTCCCCGGGATCTGGGGGTTAGGGGCTGGGGGGCTGCCGGTTGGTGGGGGTGGGGTCGGGGGAGGGGCGGCTTGATTGGGGGGTGGTGGGGGTGGTTAGGTGGGGGGATGCTGGGGGTGGGAGGGTGTCTGGGGGTTTGGGGGCCTGGGGGTGGCTGGGTTGGGGTGGATGGGGGGCGGAGGGTTTTCGTGGGGGGGGGCGGGGGCTGTGGGCCGGTGGGGTTCCTGGCGGGCCTGCAGTGCCCCGTCCTGCTGCGTTGGGTTGGGGTCGCGGGCCGCGTTGGGGTGGGGGGCGTTCCTGCTCCTGGGTTTGCTCTGCGGCCGGTGGCCCCTGCGGGTCCCGGGGGTCGTCCTTTGGCGCTGCCGCGGCCTGGGGGGCCCTGATGTGTTGTGCTTGCTCTGTCCTGGCGGGGGTTGATGGCTCCCCTCTTTGGTGGAGATTTTCCTGCATGCCAGATCCACCACACCAGCATCTATCGAAACTCAGACACAATCTTCCTCAGGTCATTGAATCGGTGGAGGCTGGTGTCTATGGATCTCACTCTGCTTCGTCTGTCCTTCCTTCCTTTCCTCAGTCTCTCCTTTGGTCTCTTGAGGTCTCCTTGATTTGTTGAAATTTAGATGTCTCTGGGGTTGGTGAAGGACTGGTTGGTGGCCTGGTGGGTGGTGTCTGGTCGGTGCTGGATTTCACTTTCCTTTCTTTTCTTTGGTCCTTCCTCGGGTTTCCTGACGGCCTCACGACTCTGGCTGGAAGTGTTCGGTTTAGGTGAACGGTATGGGATTTTTTTTTTCCAATAGGTTTTAGGTGAACTAATGAATACACACTTACTCGCGTGCACGCACACACACATAATTACCCACATACAAAAAAAAATAAAAATAAAATATAAAAAAAAAAAATTAAAAAAAGGAGAGCAATGATGATGACATGTCAAATCGGTAAAATTACCGAATGAACAATACTGACCTCTCCAGGAAAAAAAAAAGAAACCACTGTCTTTTTTTTATTTTTTATACAGCAACAAACATTTGGCAGTACGAGTCTCTCTGTCTGTCCGTCTGTCAGTCCCTCCCTCCCTCCACCCCCTCTCTCTTTCTCCCCCTCCCTATTCTCTCTCTCCCTGTCCTCCCTTTCCCACTACCTCCCACCCCCACCCTCTCTCTCTCTCTCTCTCTAGGGTTATGGGGCCCTAAGCAGAAGCGTAGTTCGCTTATGCCACGTAGTTGGCTTTATGCAGACCTGATTTTAAATTTTGTCCTGCTGGGAAATGAAAACAGAGACTGCAATGAGGCAAATTTTTATCCATGGGATATTGACAAAAGTAGCCTTTATCAATAAACATTCTGTCCAGATGAATTCAAAGCAATCAATTATCATTCACATTTGCAATGCCAAAGTGCAATGACAATTGTCCGTCTTAAAATCCCAGAAAGGGTTCTGGCTGACACTTGCGTAAACTACAAGTAAAACTTATTGCGCTGCTGTGCATAACTGCAAGGATGGTTTAGTGGTTAGTTGGGGGCCTGGGGGCGGCTGGGCTGGGTTGTGGTGGGTGGCGGGGCTGGGGGCCGGTGGGGTGCCTAGCGGACCTGCCGTGCCCCGTTCTGCTGCGTTGGGCTGGGAGGCGCTCCTGGCTCCTGGGTTTGCTCTTCGGCCGGTGGCCCCTGCGGGGCCCGGGGGTTGTGCCTTGGCGATGACGTGGCCTAGGGGGCCCTGGAGAGTTGTGCTTGCTCTGTCCTGGCCGGGGTTGATGGCTCCCCTCTTTGGTGGAGGTTTTCATGCATGCCAGATCCACCACACCAGCAATCTGCTTCTTCCTCTGGTCGTTGAATCGGTGGAAACTGATGTCTGTGGATCTCACTCTGCTTCATCTATCCTTCCTTCCTTTCCTCAGTCTCTCCTTTGGTCTCTTGAGGTCTCCCTAATTTGTTTGAATTTAGATGTTTCTGGGGTTGGTAAAAGACTCTGGTTGGCAACCCGGTGGGTAGTAGGTGATGTCTGGTCGGTGCTGGATTTCACTTTCCTTTCTTTGATCCTTCTTCGGGTCTCCTGACAACCTCACGACTCTAGCTGGATTCTGAAGTATTCGGTTCAGGTGAACGGTAAAGGATTTTTAATAGGTTTTAGGTGAATTAATGAGTACACACTCACACGCACGCACACATGCACACACACAAACACACACGCACATACAAAATAAAATAAAATATAAAAAGAGAGAGCAATGATGATGACATGTCAAATTGGTAAAATTACCGAATGAACAATACTGAGCTCTCTCAGAACAGAAAGAAAAAAAGCAAAATACCTAATATTTCATTTTAAAAAAATACATCGCGATTGTGTCTAAGGTAAGATTTCATCATTATATGCCTATAGTTAACTGTTGAAGGGTAAAAAACACACACATAAAGCTGTAATGGTGTTATTGTAACGTTGATTTGGTTTGAACAACGAAACTGGGAATTAGTTTAAACTCGAATTAGAAATTTAACTTTCACTGAATTTTATTCAAAACAAAAGTGAAGTAATTCAAAATAGACGTGGTTTATAAAATTACAATTTTATTTTAAAAAAACGGGTTGAATACTGAAACTATTGAGAACTAAATTCGTCAAAACTATCCCCTTTCCATGCAGACACTGCATACTGCATCAATGGATTCCGACGACCTTGTTCAGATCACCTGAAGAATGTGATTTCTCTTCTTGATCTTTTGCAGTAGATAGAGAATACCTTGAGCGGCAAAGGGGCACAGCAGGAACAGAAGAACAGTCTCACCAGATGCATCAAATGGCCACCACTTTTCCTCCTGGGGGTTAAAATGAAAGTCTTTTTTTTTTTCAATGTCATAATAGGGTAGTAGTATGCACTTTAGTGTACAGCAGCAAACATGGTTAGCTCGGGTCACATGACTTGACTTGAGAAAAATACATCATCTGCATAATAATTTGGAACACAATGTGGCGAAAAAGCAAAGCATGAGGCATCTTTGTCGCTAAAATGCAGCCCAGGGCAAATTGCTTTTTCCTTGACAATCACACCATGTTATTTGTGGTTCAAGAAAACAATATACAGCACGTGGCACCTCAAAACATTCTTTCCTGATCAGAATGCCAGGGTTCACAGTTATTCCATTGCAGCGGGTCGCCAGGAGTGCGTGGGGGGGACTCGCCAACTGCATTCTTTATTGATTGATTCTGTGTCCCGGATATGACGGGGGTACAGCGCTTCTGAGTTCCGCAATATTTAGAACATTTTGTACACCTTAATTAACATATTTCAATAATCGAAATGTGGATGTTTGTGGCTAGATTCAGATTCGTCCATGTCTGCATCGCGATGCATCTAAAAATTAGAAATTTCCCCCAGCCCTACTTTTTTGAAAATGGCTTCACTGAGTCAAGCATCCCTTTGACATTACATTATGTAAGACTTGCTTCATCCAAATGATGACTTGACTTGGTGGGGTGATTAAGCAGAGGTGGGCATTCCATCACTTTTGATATGCAGTGCTCAGTATAAATGAGTACACCTCCTTCATAAAATTTAACTTTAAACAATATGTCAATGAAGACAAAAACAATTTCCAAAATGATGACCAGACTAAATTTATATAACATCGGTTTAACTTATAACATAAAAGTAAGGTTAATAATATAAATTACAACAAAATGTTCAGTTTTACTCAAATTAGGGTGATGCAAAAATGAGTACACCCCACAGAACGTCTCTGGAACAAAGACCAAAAAGCCCAAATTTTAGACTAGATACGTCTAGTTGAGTCTCATAATTCATTACACAGGTGTCAAGCAGACAGTTGACTATAAATGGGGTGTAACTTAAAGAAAACAGTTTCCCAGTTCATGCTGTTAGCAATGGCACCACATGGAAGAGAAATATCACAAGATCTGAGAAAGAAAATAATTTCTTTACACAGCAAAGACGAAGGCTACAAGAAAATGAGCAAAGCTTTACTTATCAGTCAGAATACTGTAGCAAAAGTGTTACAAAAATGTAAAAAAGATGGAACTACAACCATTTCAGAGACAGTGATGTTAACAACTCAACAGCAGCGTCTTCTCATGAGAAGGGAGGAAGAAAATTGACATGTAAGTTTGCTGCAGTTATCTAAGGAAATAGAAAGCCAAACTGGGGTGACTATTTCCCATGACAAAATATGGCGTACACTGCAGAGGAATAGCATGCATTAGTGCCATCCACGGAGGAAGCCTCTCCTAAAGCCCAGGCACAAAAAAAGCGCGCCTAGAGTTTGCCAGGGCCCATGCTGACAAAGATGAAGACTACTGGAGTGATGAGACCAAGAAAAAAGTTCTTTGAACTGATGGCTTCAAAACTGTATGGCGTCACAAAGGTGAGGAATACAGTACAAGGAAAAATGCATGGTGCCTATAGTGAAACATGGTGGTGGCAGTGTCCTCGTGAGTTTGCATGGGTACTGCTGGTGTCGGGGAGCTGAATTTCATTAATGGCATTATGAATTTACAGCTGAATAAACTAAATAAATAAATAATAATAATAATAATAAATAAATAAATTGCTCAATACTGAAAGAAAAGATGCTGCCATCACTCAGTGCCCTTGGTTGTCGTGCACTTTTCCAACATGATAATGATCCTAAGCACACATCGAAGGCTGCTGTTGGATTTCTGAAGAAGAACCAGGTGAAAGTGATTAAGTGGCCAAGTATGTTTCCTGATCTGAACCCAATTGAACACCTATGGGGAATTCTAAAGAGGAAAGTTGAGCATCACTCTCCATCCAGCATCCATTGTCTAAAAGAGGCCATTTTTGAAGAATGGAAAAAGACTGATGCAACAAAATGTTGCCAGCTTGTTCATTTCATGAGTAGAAGCTGTGATGTGATTAAAAATTGTGGAGGCCATACAAATTACCTTATTGCATCACCCTTATTTGAGTAAAACTGAAAAATGTGTTATCTAATTTATATTAACCTTACTTTCACGTTATAAATTAACCAGATTTATATTAAACTTGGTCTTGTTACATGTTACTTTTCAAAGGGGGTGTACTCATTTACGCTGAGCACCGTATGTTCCGTCAATCCGCGCACGCACGCACACACAAACAAACAAACAAACAAACAAACATACATAGCACTGGAAAAGCACCTCAGAGGGATGACAGCCCGCGACCACAGGGAGCGGTGCCATCCCAGATACCCAGATAGACAGACCCAGACCAGCTTGACCCTGGTGGGCCCCACACAAAGTGAAGAGTCCCCCGGGGCCTTAGGAGCCTCCAGGACAAACCACCCACCCGCAAGCGAATGCCAGCCACCCCCACTTGAAGCTGCTCTATATAAAATTTTGCCCCAAAAATGTCTTTATAATAGCTTTTTTTATTTGACCATTTATGACTCAATTATCTTTTGATTAGCAGATTAACACTTTAGCTGTTCACAATGGGTACAGTCGCATACCTGTCAACCTCTGCCGATAACTGCCCTTATAAATGATTATGATTCCCCTTACAAACCCCAAAAAAACCTTACAAACACCGTACGACGCATGTGGTAACCAGACAGTGTACTAGAAATAACAAAGGTAATTTGCATACAAAGTCTTTTATTCAATTTAAAAAGTTAACAATGCAATAAACTGTGCCTTCAGTGCTTCCTATTGTAAGCCAATGTGCATGATTTAGCAGACTTTATCTGCTCTAATGAGGGTCTCACTTGTGAGCAACAGTTGTCACAGTTCAATTTCATCTGTAATAAAGAAGTAAGAGTGTCTGTTCCCATTGTCTTTCTGTACTCTGTATGAATTTTCCTCACATGGCTGAAAACCCGCTCGCTATCAGCATTACTGTGAGGAAGGCTGAGTAAAATTAGATACATCTTTCTCATCAGTGGAAAGCGATCCAGCCCCAAACCAGTTTTCATTTTGAACACATGAGGCCAAAATGTCTCTGGACGAATTGGTTGTCCATCCTGACTTTTCTGAGGGAGAAGATCATCAGGTATTAGTTGATAGTCTTCCCATTCATCTTTTAATTGTTCCTGATCAAAGTCTGGTGTAAACCTGTTTGCAAGCTTAACAATACTTGTGTAATCCAACATCTCTCTCTTTCTTGGGTCCAACACCACCAAGTCACTCAGTATTGTATTCTCAAATGGAAATTTTTGTATCATTTTAGTTACAACAGCCTCGTAGAAGGAGCGAACAGAGGAAAAAAATGTTGCTTGCATGGCTGGTGTGATGCTTTGCCTGATTTCATCCTCCTCATTGGTGTCTTGGAAGAGGGCCCTGGTGCCCAAGCCAACAGCAAGCCTGCTATCTTCATGCTGCAGGCATCTGTTTGTATAATCAACTGCCAGCAGGCTATCAGCAGATTTGACATGTTCCATTTGCACAAATTTCACCAAGAGTTTCTTTAAGAGTCTTTCCATTTCTGGTCGCAAATCTCCAATCATACATGCCTCTGTTTGGAACACAATATTGAATTGATTTATTTGAGGCAGGATGAAGCTGAGGAAGTGGAGTGTGAGGAGAGTAACAGGGTCTTGAAGTCGATCATGGATGCTTGTCACTTTACCTGCCCTTTCAACATCCGCATGGCTAGCGAAGTAGCTTTTGAGTGCTTCGTACTGAGACAATGTTCTTTCAACCACTTTTTGCAGAGACAACCATCGTGTCGGACAATGCTTTAGGATTTTTTCTTGCTCGGAATTTGTAAAGTCCTGAAACTCTTTAAAATCCTCAATTCGTTTGGAACTATTTTTAAAAATATATATATATCCACCAGCAAGTCATCTATGTTTACTGGCAATGTCTTCAGTCCATCTTTGACACACAGATTGCCAAGATGACAAATGCATCCAACACTAAAAACAGCCCCATTTTTTTCTTTTATCCTAGACAAGACAGAGTTTTTCTTTCCAACCATGGTGTTGCAATTGTCGCTTGCAAATCCCACAACGTTACTCCATGGAATGTCATTTTCTTGTAAAATGTTGTCAATAACGGCAAAGATTGATGCTGCTGTGCCTGATGCCAACTCTGGTAAATCGAGGAGTCTGGTATTTGTGTTCTCCCCATCAAAGAAGTGAGCTAACACAACAAGTCGCTTTTTGGTAGTACGATCATTGCTTTCATCAATCATGAGGGTAAATGGGTGAGTTCTGCAGTACTGAATGACGTCTTGGGTGTAGCCACGTGCAAGGCTCTCCTTAACAATCATCGTAGCCTTGGTCCTCTGACATGCAAACTCCTGCAAAAATATAATATTAAAATATAAAATTTTAATTTTTGACACGGTGCCATAAATGCTGATTCATTGTAGATATGAATGATAATAATAATAATAATAATAAATTACCTTAGCTGTCTGTGAATCCGGAAACATAACTTTCACCAAATCCGAGAAGTGGTCCGCAGCTGTGAAAGCAATGTTGTGCTCAGCAAGAAAATGGCAGAAGAGAATTTCCGCATTTGTCGTTTTGTGGGATGCTGCAGGATTTGCGGTAGAGACGAAGTGCTTGGTTAATGGGACATGTGAATTGTTTTTTTTCACATTCTCCACGTGTCCGGCAGTTTTAAAGTGGCTCTTCAGATCGTAAAATCCACTCGCAGCAACTTTCACGTCTTTATTGCAAGGGACACAGAATGAGAATTGAGTGCCTCTTAACGATGCTTTAATCCAGCCAACATATTCACCTTGAAGTAACTCCCATTCTTTCTGGTGTCGACCCGATCCTTGAGTTCTTCGTTTCTTACTAGGTGGCTCCTCCATGCTTGCTTCCACGATATTTACTCTATGTATATCTACGCATGCGCATGTCAGCGCATTTTTTTTCCCCGTACAAAAGTCGGTGTACGGCGTACATGATTTGAAATGGTAAAAAAATGTATAAAATACGTATAAAACGTACAAGTTGACAGGTATGCAGTCGTGCCTCAACATCAGGTGCAGGTGGACCTAAACAACTGACTCCGCCCACACAGGTTTTCAACCTCGAAGCGCCTTCTTTCTTTCTTTGTTGTTAAACCTAACCCCAACCATAACACTAAACCTACCACATTAACGATTATGTTTTGAAAACTGTATTGAACAACAGAAATTTAAATCTGACTGAAACCCTAATACTAACCTCAACCGTCCAGGGATGCGCTATCTGCTGGGGACATGTATTACTGCACTTCCGCCTCTTCCTCAAACCATTTATAGTTAGCTGCGCCCCGGCTGACAGAGGTGTTTGTAATTTTCGATGCTTCATAATGTGTTTTAAAAAAATAACTTCATGCCATAATTCGGCGCATCAGTAAATCTGCAAATTTTGTTTGGAAAAAAAAATTGTTTAAACCATTTTCGTATGGGCGGAATCAAACGTTTAAGTCCACCCGGAGTTAGAGCATGCCTCGAACTGCACTCTGCCTCCAGGGCTGCTTGTTGGATTCAGGTTCGAAATTCCTGCCCTCTGTCTGCAAATCTGACGTCGTGCGCATCCTTGGGTTAGCTCATTGTCTCAAAAAGTCACGACGAGGAGATAGTATTTTGTGAAAAAGGGAGTGTGCAGTTTCATGTTTTGACCACACGTGGCACTAGGAATTCAAAATTCTGTTTCCTACATAGAGCATCTTTAACACTTACTGTAAGGCCTTATGATTTGCACATAGTCCCCTCCAAAAATATTGGAACGGCACAGTCAATTACTTTGTTTTCATTGCATACTGAAAAAGATGAATATGAAACAAAAGTTCAGAATTCCAGCTTTTACTCAATTAATCGATGGAATAATTGATAGGATAAACAATTTTAACAGGAAGTGGCCACATTTTTTTAAATTAATGAAATAAAATAAAATTAACATTTTATCAACAGTAAGTGACATGTTTTCAACAGGAAGTGACCCGGAAGTGACCCAATTTCAACAGGAAATGACCTAATTTCAACAGGAAGTGACCCCGAAGTGGCCCAATATCAACAGGAAGTGTAAAATCTAGAAACTTTGAGCAAGATGGCGGAGTGAGTAGTCGCACTCTCTCGAGCTCTCGACATCGAATCTGAATTAATGCACAAATTGACTTTTGTCTGAAAATTCTTGGCTAGAGTTTAGCCGAGGTAGACAACAAGACTTATGGTGGAAAAGAGAACGAAAACGACCAAAATTCCCCAAAAGTTATCCAAAATTCATATATATTCCCCAAAAATGCTAGTGTCCCTAGCAAAGAGGCTAACGTTAGCTTCTTATCTAACAAACACAATTATAGCAGCAATGAAAAAGACTGTAACCTGCAATCAAGCTTTGAAGAGGAAAAATTCCCGCTGCCCGGGACTCCAAGTAAGCCCCCGGTTCCGAAGAAGCTGTCTTTGTTCTCAAATAAAGATTCAGGGCTCATCTCGTACGAAGGGGTGCGCTCCTTGGTGAAGGTCCGGAATGAGAGGGTTTACACATTGAAAAGAGAGTGGAGAAGAACGAAAGTGTTCCTCTGAAAACCTGAAAACCGTCAGCGAGCTTGAACGCGACAATCGTAGATGGAACCTGCGTCTCCAAGGTTTGCCAGAAGACAGTGTGACCAGTGTTTGTCAAACAATTCTACTAGAGGGCAAGGAAATACTGCGTGCTGCTTATTGAACACTGGGTGGGAAAGCCTCGACAAGACAACGCAAGACCCTGAGGAGTCATTGTGAGGTTCAGCTATCAAAGATACAGGGATGCTGTGTGGAAAGCAGCTAAAAAAAACTCCTATCTCCAGAACAAGGGTCTTTGCTTCATGGAAGATTTGACCCAGGAGGACAGAGAGAACAGACAAACTATGGCCCCACATAAAGAAGGCTCGTGCACTGCAAAAACTAAAATCTTCAAAAGCCCAAGTGGAGCCCTGTGGGCTTTCTCCCCTATGGCATAACCCCGATTTTCAACTTAACAACCAATCGTTCTATTTAGGTGTGTGGGAGCAGAAAGGAATTACACATCTCCACCATCTCTTCTCAGATAATATGTTTATATCATATACATCCTTGCTCCAAAAATACAAAATAAAAAACGGAAATTTTTTACATTATCTACAAGTTAAAAATATGATAAAGAAAAAAATTCCAACACTTCGGGGTACGCTCCAACCGCCTGTTTTAGCTAAAGATATTAACAAGCTTTCTCCGACAACAACAAAAAAACTTTCAAAAATATATAAGTTACTTTCATATACTGATAAAATGTCTTTACCCATCTCAAAATGGGAGACAGACTTGTCTAAAGCACCGGAATCTGACTTTTGGATTCAAGTTTGTGAAAACGCATTTAAAACGACAAAACACACAAATTTACAACTTATCCAATATAAAATTGTTCACAGAACATACATTACTCAATATATGATGAAGAAAATGGGACTCTCAGACTCCGACACAAAACACTACAGACACTTATGTTCATGCTTTATGGTTATGTACTCCGGTTATGTATTTCTGGAATAAAGTCTTAGAAAAACTTTCCGCTATCTTGGACTGTAGGATACCTTTATCTCCAAACTTGAGTTTGCTAGGTGACCTAACAACAACTGACTTACCACATAAACAATTTCAATCTACACTTGTAGCCCTTACTATCGCAAAAAAAACAATTCCTAACTGGAAAAATAAACAAACTCTGAATATCGACCAATGGTCTAACCTCCTCATAAATCACATTTTAATGGAAAAAATATCTGCCTCAAATAAAAACCAAATATCAAAATTTATAGAAACATGGTCTACGTATATAGAATTTTTTAACCTAATTCTGGTAACTTAATTCTGCCTGTTAGCGAGAGCCACCACATCGTGATAACTTACATTGATGTTTCTGCATTTGGCAATTTATTATTATATTATATTATTAGTATGGGATTTTTTTTAATAGGTTTTAGGTGAACTAATGAATACACACACACTCGCACGCACGCACGCACACACACACGTACGTACACATACTCACCCACATACAAAAAAAATATATATATAGAGAGCAATGATGACATGTCAAATCGAATGAACAATACTGAGCTCTCCAGAGAAAAAAGAAAAAAGAAAAAAAAGAAGGCTCGTGCACTGCAAAAACTAAAATCTTAAGTAAGATATAATTTCTTGAATTTAACCTAAATTTGCTTATTTTGATTTGACAAGTTTTTTTTTAACTTAAAATGAAATTGTCAGGCAAGATCATTGTGCTTATTTTAAGATACTTATTACTTAATCATCTTATTTGATCAAGCAGTCTTGGCGTTGAGTGTTAACAGCCAGTTTTAAGTACTGTGAGGATTAAAACAAGCCTTTTCCACATTTTAAGATGACAACTAACCAATATCAAAGTCCCTGAACTGAAGTTTCATGAGTTTTCTTATTTTAAGGTTTTGCATAATCTAGTAATAAGATAAATGGAAAAAAATACAAGTATGAAAACAGACGAGTGCAATATGGTTCAGTTCATTATATTTACTAGGCTCATTTTTCCTTCTTTCAGTACCAGCTCAGTGGTCTAGTGGTAGAGTGCCTACCCTCAAACTTGAAGGTTGTGGACTCAATTCCTGGCTAGGTCATGACAAAGAAAATGGGACCTGTTACCTCCCTGCTTGACACTCAGGCTAAGTTATCCAAGTGTAAAAAAATAAATAAATACTCATGTATTTTAAGAAAATAGTTCTATTTATCACAGCTTGAAAAAAGTCGACATTACTTGTTTTTAGTCAAGAACTAAAACTGAACTATTTTCAAGACCGCAGTGGTTGATATGAGCCTAGTATTATTTTCTTATTTTTCAAAATCTTACAGGTAAATTTAAGTAAAATGTTCTTGTTCTTGTTGGCAGATAATTTTGCTTATTTTCAAGTAATAATTTTCTTATTTTACTTTATTTTTTTCTTAAATTTTCTAGTCCTTTTTGCAGTGTGGGAAGGGGAAGACAGCCTACTTTGTGGGAGGAAAAGATTTTCGTGAATGGTTCGGAAATGTATCCCTAATATAATACTTCTAATTATGTAGATTTGTTTAATAAGTGCCTTTAGACTACTCAGGTCATTTTCTTAGGGATGTTTTGCACAGGTTTTTCTAAGATTAATATTTCTTGATTTGTTGTTTTAATTTTAGGTAGAATATATGCTGATTCATAAATAATGTTTAGTTAACAAAAATAATTGTGACGGAGGTGCACAGTCAAACTATTACATTACATTTTGTGCTTAGTTTAAATGCTAGTTGTTTGTTGATGTTGATCTCAACAGTTCTTTGCTCACTTTCTACAGTACGGTTTAATTGGTAACCAAAATTCCCCCCCCAAATTTTTTTGTGGGGGGTCTACTTGTTATTTTTGTGTAATGCTTTCTTTTGTTTCCTTAAATGCCAGGGGGTTATGTAATAACATTAAGAGGAAAGCTCTTTTTCTGTTTGTAAAACAATTTAATTCAAACTTCTTTTTTTTCAAGAATCTCGCTTGACTAAGGAAAATACCAACTTTTGGAGGTCTCAATGGGGCAAGGGCGGACTGACCCACGGGGGTACCGGGGATTGCCGTCGGTCAGGAGGGCCGGTGAGCCGGGCCACCGGAAACAAACAAATAAAAATAATAGGAACAACGCATAGATCGGCACCAGTGGCGTGAGCAGGGGCGGACTGACCATTGGGGATTTCAGAAAAATTCCTGACGGCTGCGATCCGTCCAACGCCAATTTGGACTGGCGTTTTTTTTTTTGCGCCCCTCGTGTTTTACAATACACATATAAATCTTTTAGGGAAATATATGTACAGCCAGCCCTTATAAATTCAGGCCGACTAGTCGAGATGCTGTCAAGAAAGCCACAAGCCCTCAACGGCCCCACAGCTGCGCTCACCGGCCGCCACCTGCGAGGACACACACGGCTGGCGCCTGGCGGGGTGACTCGCCCAAGTCAGCTTCAAACACAAACTCATGGCAATGCGTGACCAACTGACCGTTGATGCTTCGTTGGAATGTCGCTTTGTGACCAATAATAAGCAGTGCTGCAGTAGCCAATTAACTACAAACAGTAGCGCATGAGCGCTTCAGGAGCGCAAGAGCCACACCATCCCCCCACTCTGTAAGTTAAAGGAGCTTGCTTCTAGCAAGATATAGCAAGGGGAAAAAAAGAGAAAAATGTCAAAAAGAAAGAAGGCAGGTGAGAAGCAATCGTGTGATGCTGAAAAAATAAGATGGAAGAAAAATGCTTGATGAAAGTGCAACCAAATGTGCAAAAATTACATAGTTTTTTAGTGGAGGAAGGGGGCCCAAAGATGCTGAGGCAGGTTTCACCAACACGTCGACAGGTAGGCCCGGTGGAAAGCACATTTAATATGGCTCAATATTAGACCAAGTAGTCCATACATTTAATGCAAATGATTTTGTTATGGAGCATCATTGATTGATTGTCGGTGCAATTGTAGCAATTATTTGGGTTGCCGTAATGGTGAATGAGAAATTTAGACGTACTGAGGGGAGTTAATTTCCTCAGCAACCTGTGGGGGCAGCACATTGACTTTGCTTGTTTCTAGGAGCAAAATAAACGATAAAAATCCTATTATCAAGTATTCATAATCTGAAGTTGCTACTTAGCTACTTTACTTTCTTTGCTTTAATAAGATAAATACTAATCCACTCAGAAGACACAAATGATTCGGCAGAAATGAAATCTCTAGACAACAAATGTATTTAGTAAACACGCAGATATATCAGACACAACCTAAACTATTAATGAAACGGAATTAAAATGTGAATCAAAGATAAAAAGAAAACTTGCAACCTAACGAACTAAGATAAAAAGGTAATGAAAAAGGTGGATGGGAAAAGAAAGGGAAGCGTTTTGACCTGTAAATCCTTTTTTATATTTGGATCAAAACGTTGCGCCAGTGGTATGGTCAGATTGCAATAAAGGTGCACGGGAGAGAGAGGGACTCGGCGAGCGTCGATCCTCAGTTGGAGCCGATCTGGGCAGTCGGCGCGCGCGCAGCTGGAATGCTGCACCGGAGTCTCTGGCTGATGGTGATGAGCGCACGACTGAGAGGCCGCTGTAGGTCCCAAGTAGGTGGAGAGGTGCGCGTGCGGCGTGGAGGCTGCGGAAGTCTTTGGTTGGCACAAGTCCCGGTAGGCTGGAGCAGAAATCCGTGGGTCGCTGGCGCGCAGCGGCTCGGTGCCTAAAAGCAGTTGTGGAACCAGGTCGGCGGGACGCTGCGTGATTCAGAGAGCGGAAGGTTTTGATATGTTTATGGAATGATAAAGTGCTGTCGAGGATGACACCCAGACTCTTAACCTGAGGGGATGGGGAAACTAGGGAGTGATCAACAAAGATGGAGAAACTGTCAGCTTTGGATAATGTAGATTTTGTTCCAACCAGAAGAACCTCTGTTTTGTCACTGTTGAGCTTCATGAAGTTGTGGGTGAACCAAGAGTTGATTTCGGATAAACAAGAAGTAAGGGAGGGAGGAGGGAGATGCTAGGTTTGCAGGAGAAATAGAGCTGGGTGTCATCTGCAAAGCAATGGAAGGAGATGTCATGTTTCCGAAATATAGTGCCAAGGGGGAGGAGGTAGATAATGAAAAGTAGGGGGCCCAGGACGGAGCCTTGGGGAACACCTGAGGAAACTGGCTACGACTGGGATGAAAAGGACTTAAGTTGAATGAACTGAGTGCGGTCTTTGAGGTAGAAGTGGAACCAGGCACGGGCAGTGTGGGTTATGCCGATGGAGGAGAGTCTATTAAGAAGGATGGTGTGTGAGATGGTATCAAAGGCTGATGACAAGTCAAGGAGAATGAGGATGGAAAGTCAAACGGCGTCAGCTGCAATCAGAAAATCAGAGGTAACTTTTAATAGAGCTGTTTCGGTGCTGTGTAAGGGACGAAAGGCGGACTGAAAAGGCTCATAAAGACAGTTGTTTGATAAATGAGAATGAAGTTGAGTGGCGGCTACTTTTTCAAGGAGTTAAGAAATAAATGGTAGATTTGAGATAGGGCGGAGATTATTGTAGTTATTTGGGTCTAGACTACGTTTATTCAGGATGGGAGTGACAGCTGCGAAGCAATGATGGGACAATGCCAATGGAAAGGGAAGAGTGAGATAATGGCAGAGATGAACTGGAGTAATGAGGAGAGGCAGGTTTTAACCAGGTTTTGTAGGGAGAGGATCAAATTGACAGGTGGAGGACTTGGAGTTGTGGATTAGAGCTGCAATGGAATCTTTGTATTGAGAAATGTGCTGTAAATACATTTGTTTGTCAATTGAAAGCCCAGTTTTCCTGTAGAGACTTTCAAGTTGTCGACCCTTTGACTTCATTGCTCGAAGTTGCGGGGTGTACCAGGGGGCAGTTGAAGAGAAGAAGACCGTACGTGTTTTCAGTGGAGCAAGAGAGCTGAGGATGCTGGTAAATTCAGTGTTGTACTGGGCTGCAAGTGAGTCGGGCTCGGAGAGGTAATTTGGAATTATGATTTGGTCGATGTTGGAGCAGAGAGTTTCAACATCAATGTGCTTTATGTTTTTCTGGAAGGAGATTATGCGGGGAAACTTAATGGGAGATAAGCAGAGAGTGACGTTAAACGTGAGGAGGAAGTGGTCAGTGACATTGAGTTCATCAGTAGAGCAGTTGGAGGGTGTAAGACCGGAACAACAAATAAGATCCAAGGTATGGCCTTTGGAGTGAGTAGGGAAGTCGGAAAATTGATTGAAACCAAAACTATCCAGGCATGATAGAAAATCTCTAGTAGGGGCGAGATTTTTATTTTCAATATGAATATTGAAGTCTCCAAGAAGGAGTACATAGGGGGGGGGGGGCAGAGTTAGTAGAGTGGACATGTCATTCAGAAAGTCTCTGTGTAATTTAGGTGGGCGCTAGACTGTGGCAACGATGGTGGGGGTGGGGAAAGATGAGAGCATTCAAATCAATTGAAAAGCAGGCACGGAGACTGGAAACGTTTTCCACTTCTCGCGGTGAATTATCGCGAGCCCTCCTCCACGGCGGTTGCCGCGGGGACGAGATATGTAAACAAAGCCCGGCGGAGTGGATTTGTTGAGCTGTGAGAAATCATTCGGCTGCTGCCATGTTTCGGTCAGACAGAGAAAATCCAGTTTGTGGTCAGAGAGGAGATCCTGTATGTGGTGGCCCTTACTTGTGAGTGAGCGAATGTTCAACAAGCCGAAGCGGACCGCTGAGTTGTCTTGCTTAACAGCATTAGCCGACTCAGGTCAGCAATCCGTGCAGAATTTTTACGGGGGCAGCGAAAAGTGGACCAGATGGGTTGAATTGTTATTGATAAGTTGTAGTGAAAGTTCCGGCGAGATCCACGGTGAATACCTCTTCTACGAGGCGGTGTACTGGAGTTGCCCTGCCGCAGTTAGATAGCAGAATTGAAACAGTTCAACAGAGACCATCTTGCGGGGCCACATGGCGGATGACAAGACGCAACCATGGGAAGGTAAGCTAAACTTAGACAGCACGAGACACGCCAGAAGCGATGTATCAATAATTGAGCGGAGAAGAGACATCACTCTAACACTCGGATAAAAGCAAATAAAATCAACTAACAAATTTAAAACAATTTTTGGAAATTAAAAACAATAATACTAGTACAATTTTGACCGGAGAGCAGCGGCAACCAGTCGCGCCAGCATCCACTCAACCGGATGTCCTTTTTTCAATAGTTAACTCATTCACTACCATTCACGGCCATCGACGTCAAAAAATCATTTTAACTATTTCTATTAGTTGCATTTTTTTTCCACTTTTGTTAACAATAGTAGGAAAACCTAGATTTTTTTTTGTATATTTAGAACAGATATAAAATATCATGAGTTAACTAGTGAAGTCACGCGACAAATTGTAATCGCCTGACGCTCCTAATTTTTAATAATCTTTTATTTTTTAAAAAAGAAGAAAAGATTATTGAAAATTAGGGGTGTCAGGTGATTAAATTTTTTTATCGTAATTAATCGCATGACTTTACTAGTTAACTCACAATTTAAAAAAAAAAGAAGAAAAGATTATTAAAAATTAGGAGCGTCAGGTGATTAGAATTTTAAATTGTAATTAATCGCATGACTTCACTAGTTAACTCACGATTAATAATTTTTTTTATATCTGTTCTAAATGTGCAATAAAAACAATTATAGATTTTCATACTCTTGTTAACAAAAGTGGGAAAAAATGTTAAACTAATAGACATAGTTAAAATGTTTTGAAGATTTTGTCATGGTTATTGGATTGACAGGAGTTGGACAATTGGGCAATTTTTATATTTGTTATCATTATAATTTGTACTAAGCATGTATGTGATTTGACTGCCTTTGATAAACTCAGCTAGTAGCTACTATTGCATTCAACTGCACAAGATATTTATGTATTCATTTATTTTACATTTTCACCTTTAGATGGAGTGTACCTTATTTTTGCATCGAGCACCACTTGGTTACATTAAGTTTCTGAATTTTGTTTACTGAGCTTCTAAATAACCCATTTCTGGTGTTAAAGGTTTTGAGAAGTAGTTCACATTTTAGTACAGTCACAGTAGCTGGCTTGGTTGATTCTGTGTGAATGTCACCGATAGGCTATAGGGGAAAAAAATGATTTAGTGGCAGTGCAACGTTAACATTTTTATACCAAGTTTAGTAAGGCAGGCATCAACATGGCATCCTAAAGTGCTTTGAAGGTCAACGTCATAAGATTCTCTTCAGTTTGTACCACAAAAATGACGAGACCTAAATTCACTGTCACCGCTTATTGTTTTGTATTTGGAACGGTGGAACGTGGCAGGAGAAAAAAAAAAAGGCCTTTGTTTTGTGCGCATCGAGGGCCTTTCCAACTAAAATTCCCAGGCTGAATTTGGAGCCCAGTCCCCCTGCAAAGGTGTAACATTATTTGGCTTTCCCATAGCGTTCAGCTGGAGTAGCCTCCTTAAACAACAGGTTTAAGGAAAAGGTTTTGACCATGAAATGTGATTCAGAGGGTTACTACATTTGTCAAGTTATTGACCATAATGGCAAAATGTTCCTAATTTCAAATATTTATGGTTACAACTCAAAGAATGAAAATGTAAACCTTCTATTGTCCATTGAGGCTATATTTACAGGATGGCTGACCAAATTCCCTGATAGGTGGGGATTTCAAAACTGTTTTGGATGGTTCTATAGATAGACTTATACCTTCTCAGCTAAGTAGTACTGACTCGTACTTAACTGACTTAATGAGAAATTACATCTGAAAGACATATGGAGAGAGAAGAATTCTGATTCCAGAGTATATACTTGGAGCAATAAAACTGGCTCTAGATGCAATCTCGATTATTATTATTTTTTAAATCAACAGGAAGTGACCTAATTTCAACAGGAAGTGACCCGGAAGTACCCTGATTTCAACAGGAAATGACCCGGAAGTGGCCTAATATCAACCTTGTTTCTTTCTTTAATGTTTCCTATCATCCTTGTTTCATTGTTATTTTGCTTCCTTTCTTCCTTGTTTCTTTGCTTCTTCTTTTCTAATTTCTTATTATGATTCCACTGTTTTCCTCCTTCAAATACTTTAGCATTTTTTGATGGATTCAAACCATTTCAACTTCAACATGATCAGCTATTTCCAGCTCATTGTATATCATTCCATGTCATTCCTTATACTTCAACATCATTTAATATCATTCCAGATAATTCCTGTTTTTCATTCAGCTTCAGAGCCTTTACACGCAATTTCCTCAGAAATTGTCGTTAGCACATAATTTTTCTAAAATGTTTTGGTTTTGTACAATAACATCCTAATTAGTGTAAATCGCAAGACAGTTAGATCTTGCATTATTAAAAATACAGAGACAAAGACATTGCAGCTTACCTGCTGTTGTGAGGCAACCACAGCACATTTCAGACATGGTGTCCAGTCTGAGCTACAGGCCTTTCATAGACACCATAAAAAACACAGCATGATCTTTTCAGTCATATACAATATGAAAGTGTGGCTTTCTCAAAAGTATTATATATACACTGCATGAGCTTACATGTGTGGTGACGAGCATCTCCACCACATCCAGCCTTTCCATTACGCTCCTCATATCATCTCTGAGCTTTCTCAGGGTAAAAAGGATTTGCTGCTGAAGATGGACCTCATGTTGCCATTCTGGCACACTGTCTGAAACATCTCCTCCCCTTTCTGCACCTGGACCACCACTGCTCATTGGAACATCCCCTTCAAATCAAATAAGTAATTTAACCTTAAAAATAATGCATCATATCATACTATAGTAAGTATGGATACAGTTATTCAACATTCTAAAACAATTTGCCATAATCTAATTCATTATGCTTACATTCCCTCCAGTTAAGGTATGAGTCCTCCAGGTGACTGGTTCGACTTCTATTTGTACCCTGATCCTTTGCATCCTTTTTCCCCTCTCCACCATGACCTGCTCCCACATGTCTGGATTTGATTCGGCTTTCTTGCTGTTGACGTTGACATAGAGATGACTCCACGGCCACATAGTCATTGAGAAACCCAGGAGACTTCACAAGTGGTATCTTTACCAGAAAATAAAAGAGTTTTTGCTATGGTTCAGGTGAATGTATATGTATCTTCAATCTACAGGTGTGGCAACTAATTAGCAGTTTTGCTTGTGTCATTTTGAGAATGTGAGTGTGTCAGACCTTAAGGTTATTCAGTTCCTCCACTGAATCCACTGAGTCACAGAAGATATCACAATCAGATTTGCTGGTCAACACCGAACTTTCACAGACTCCAAAGATTTCAAAAAAAGAATATGTTAGAAGGTCAAAATAACATATAACAAAAATATAAATGGTGATGTCAGATCCGCAATTGCGATATTGCCGACTAAAACGGCACATTTGCGCAAGCCTGGTTTGTTAAAGTGATAAGTAGGAACGGCAATTGTGTCAGGCTGGTAACATCAAACTGTCTTGGAAAAGTAATCCAATGGCTGCCGCTGTTAGCCACTAGCAATGTTAACCACTAGCACCGTTAGCCAACGCTATACACACTGGCAACAGGTGCCGTACAATACAATGTCAGCGTAATGACCATAAAATCACATGAATAAGACGCATTTTTTCCATATCCAAAATCATCCCACCATACTATACTCGGGATTAAAAAAATAAAATAACATTTTATAGACTCTTACCAGTAGGCCTACATAGATTTTATAGAAAGAGGCGTACTTACTTAGCAACATGATATTTAATGTCTAATGTTACCAATGTATTATGTAATTAAGTACGTTGTTTCCAGAAATTGTTCGTGTCTAGTCAGTAAAACTAGTCAAACTAAAAGCAGCAACAATTGTTCATGCTATCCATGATGGAAAATGCCAATGGTGATGCCAACTTCAAAATAAAATCTTTCCAAATGCAGTAATACACAGGCATTTCCTCCTTTGGTCGCTTTTATTTTGAGTTTTTTCCCGGCAGCATGTCGTTTTTTGTGTCACTCTAGTTGCGATGTCTTGCAAATATTTCACCACCAATGTCATCAATACAACGTCGTCCCGAAATCAAATTCAATCATGAATTGAGGACGCTAAAAAAACAACTTCATTACGCTGACATTGTATTATGTTGCCAGCATTCACCGCCAGATCCAGCGTTAGCATCTCCAGCATTAGCCACTAGTTGCTAGTTAGCCTGCAGCAAGCAAGATGACGAGGGCCATCAGATTACTTTTCAAAGCCAGTTTAGACAAAAATGACTGCACACATCGAGGATGACAGCCTGACATGGGCTGATCACTTTTCAACAAAACAGGCTCAATGTGTTGAGCTAGTGTTGTCACTATTGAGTATTTTTGGAATCGATTAATCTATCCTTTATTCAATCGATTAATCGGCTAATCGGATTAATTTAAAATGTGCATTAAAGTGTATTATAAACGCATTTTCCCCTGATTACTGTTTATTAACCAGTGATTGGTGTTTATTTCATACTGTATTTGTATATTGATTAAACAAAATGGGGATTGATGTTGTACTATGTTACCGGTTTGGTCATTATTTTCCAAAGTAAAAACCGGTGGTTGCAAATATCTTATTTTGACTAAACACAGAAGACAATCAGTCTTTCATGAATGACTACATAAATAAATGAACAATTATTTTTAATTAAATGGCTCCAAACGATGAGTCGATTATTAAAAATAAATGTTGATTGACTTGATAATTAATTACTTTTCCTTTAATCAATTAATTTTGACAGTTACAGTTGCCACAGCAACAGCGTTTCACGAAAAATCACAAGGTTAGCGTTTCAGCATTATGAAAACCAAAGCACTCTTCTGAGCAAATATGAGGTTGATGTGGTTCAAAGAAAAAAATTGTCAGATAGAGGGATGAATCCTGAAGTTAGGAATCAAAGGTGTGATGGTCAATGTTGTTAGTGGGTATCTGCCACAGGTAGGATGGTGTGAGCTGGAGGAGAAGGAGAACTTTTGGTTGGACCTTAATGAAATGATGCAGAGCATCTCTAGAAGTGAGAGAGTTGTCATTGGTGCAGACTTCAGTGGACATGTTGGTGCAGGAAACAGAGGTGATGAGGAGGTGATGGGCAAGTTTGGTATCCAGGAGAGGAACGCAGAATGACAGATGGTGGTTGACTTTGCAAAAATAATGGAAATGGATGTTGTGAATACTTTCTTCTAGAAGAGGCAGGAACATAGGGTGACCTACAAGAGTGGAAGTAGGAGTACACAGGTAGACGGTGTAATCTGAAGAAGATTAGCAACTGCAAAGTAGTCGTAGGTGAGAGTATAGCCAGACAGCATAGGATGGTAGTGTGTAGGATGATGAAGATAATGAGGTTCTCTTTGGGAGTGACCAGGATGCATAGAATCAGGAATGAGTACATCAGAGGGACAGCACATGTTAGAGGCTTTGGCGATAAAGTCAGAGAGGCCAGACTGAGATGGTTTGGACATGTCCAGAGGAGAGATGGTCAGTATATTGGCAGAAGGATGCTGAGTTTCCAAATGCCAGGCAGGAGGTCTAGAGGAAGACCAAAGAGGAGGTTTATGGATGTCGTTAAAGAGGACATGAAGGTAGTTGGTGTGAGAGCAGAGGTTGCAGAGGACAGGGTTAGATGGAGGCAACTGATTTGCTGTGGAGACCCCTGAAGGGAAAAGCCGAAAGGAAAAGAAGATCTACTGCGCCAAGCCCATTGAAGGGATCCAGTTGAAAAATTGTCAGAAAAGCCTTAACATTGTTGATCATGCCTCAGACCGAATATTGTGCCTTTTCGGCAAAGGGCGTGGCCATTACGGTTTCGCAAAGTCTGATGATGCACCGTGTCAATAAAAGCTGCTTTAAATTGATTCAGATGATCCTGTCTTCTCAAAATGTCACACATTTAACGAGAGTCCAGGCCTGAAGACATCTATAAACTTGCATTTCATGGTAGTGGTAGCACCACCTACTGGCAAAAATAAATACATTTTTTTCAACATTTTTCTCCAAGCGGATTAACCGGATTTACCTGCACTCCTCTCAAGCCTCCAACTTCTTTAACTAGAATTTTGAAGGAGTGGCGGCTACGATTTACAAATGGTGGGCAGCCGCCACTGAATGAACGGAAACACTGCACTATAATATTACATACTAATGGTATTAGGGTATTACTGACCTTTTCTGAGATTAAGTAGTGTCTCTGGAGGCCGCGGCATGTCAACAATAACGGCATAGAGAGGCTCAAAATGGTGAAACAGTGAGGCGTTTTTTTCATTCATTGGCAAGGAGTCAATGACCTGTCAGTAAACCACACATTTACAGATAGATTTATTATACTGTACAGTATATAATGAAAGGCACTGAAATATGACATGGGTACTGCCAAATATGAACTAATTTACAGTAATAGGGTCTGATGCAATTTGTGACTGGAGGATAAGGCATGCTACAATGTTAAAAGGGAAAGGAATTGGAATTTCCATGAAATTTAGCGATTTTCTAATGCTGATTGCTAAAGAATGGAAAAAGATAGAAACTAACTTTTTTTCTGCTGAAATAAGAGACTCTAAGGTTTCTTTTAGTAGGCCATGTTTATATAGCAATAGAACACAATACTCTGCGGGCCTTGCAAATCAGTCAACATCCAGTGAAACAGTTGGATTAAGGGGGTTGCCCAAGTGAAAATGGCAGAGTGAATGAGTTAATGTACCTCCTGTGCTACTTTCTTCATCTCATCCACATATGCTGCCATGGCACTTGTGCAGCTCATGTCTCCCAGCCGGCTCCAGGCATCCCTAAGATATACGATGGTACACATAAGAAACAACTTCAACTACAGTACATCGACAACATTATACAAATTAAATTTTACATCAATTAATTAAAACTCAGTCACTGATTGCTATTTTAGAAAATTTAAAATCATTTAATACCCACACAATATTGTGTTCAATAATTATGTATACAGAGCAGTTGCGGCTGGTGATCATTCAAATCAGGGAAAGTTCATTCTTTACGCACGCCTCAGACAGATCATCCAATCCTCACACAGTAGCCGAATGTCCGACCGGCCGGTCAGCCGGCCCACTGTCTATAAACAGGCCGCGTTTCACACAGTGGAACAACCCACTCTACGAAGCAGCCTCCAACTGTGTAAATAAATAAAAGTGCTGTGGCACCGCAGGGCCAAAGGAGAAGGAAGTCATGTCAGTTATTTGTGATAAATAGCTGATTCTAAGGGTGGGGAGAAAAAAAATATTGCAATATATTGTTGCGCTCTTTGTTGTAATAAATATATCGAAACACTGAAGGCAGTATCGATATTTTATGACAGCACACCAACGCGCACATAAAGGTTTCACCCCACCATTAAGACGTGTCAATAAAGCAAGCTACGAGTTGGTCAGGATTGGACTATGGCATTCCATACAACACAACACAACCATTGATTCCAAAATGAATTTGTCAATGCACACAAAATGTTATTTTTCAAACAAGGCTTTTAACATTATGGGGGGAAATAATTTTCCCCATAGCACTGACATATGTTGCCAAATACAAACCATTTGTAACGACCCACTGGGTCCCAGAATCCAGGTCGTGGCACTGCACAGGGTCCAAACATTGCCTGTTTATATAACCCGTAAAAGCGCAGCATGACGTCATACGATGGTTGGTAGGAGCCTGTTTACACACAATGATCAAGCGTTACTGTCGGAGCATGATGTAACATTTAACATTGACAAGTAACACTAAGTCTGAACAAATACTAATTCAAATGGGATTATTAGTATTACCTGCTAAAAACGTAGTTACTAATGTAATCAAAGTACCATAATATTAAAGTAATGTAACAGGATTACTTTTGGATTACTCAAATATTGAGTATGCTCATGAAGACAAACTAAAAATAAATATCACCACAATATATATTTTATACAATGTGCCACTGCTATTTGCGAGTGATAGGGGCCCAGGCAGCCTACAAATTGCAAAAATCCTTGTGTAATTAAAAAGCATGTAGGCTATTGATTGATTGATTGATTGATATATTGATTGATTGAAGGCCATTTGCTGTCAATGAAAGCAACCACACCTCACAGTTTGATTGATAGATAGATGGACAGAACTCCGTTTTGATATAACTGAACAAAATTAAATTGGTAAATTTTAAAGTGTACCATCCTTGAATTGTGGCGCACCACCGATTTGAGGAAAGATGAACACCAGGCATAAATGGGTATAAATTGATTTGATGTTGCTGATAATTTGTTTATTTGAATTTAATCGACTTGAATAGCTTGGGCTTTGGAGACCTTTTAAACGGTGGTCTTGAAGACAAATAACCATGGGTGGATGGGGATGGATCGCTACTGAAGAGGATTTAGGACAAACGCAGAATCAGCAACATTTCTGTTGTCTAGTCTAGTCTACCAATACTGGGATGGCATTGCGGATGGGGTATTTCTCAATTTGGTGAAAATAAAAACTAGCGCCATTTAATTTTCGTGCCGGGGCAAGTCTAGTTTATAGTATATTCAGGTGCCGATATTGGGAATTTTGACGTATATCGGTAACGGCTAGGGGTGTGAATTGCGATTTGATTCGATCTGTATCATAATTCATAGGTCACGATTCAATATCGATTAATCCCGATACAAATCTATAAATTGATTATTGCAAAAAAAATAATAAACTCAAATTTAGAAATACTTATCAGTAAACTTGTACATGTACACTGTAAGATTTGTATGAAAATGTGCTTCAGGCTTATAATTGTGAACCACTGTATTTAACAAACAGGTTGCAATCTGTTTCATGTTTGAACAGCATTGAAATAAAATATTAAGGCTTAATGTTCCACTAATATAACATTTTTCCATGCTAAAACTGTGAACCCCCAAGTAGGACTTTTTTTTTTAAATATTTCCATTAAAAATTGATGTTTAATCATCGATTCGGCTGCATTTTGAATCAATAGAGAATTGTGTGCTGCAATATTGCGATATATTGCCGAATCGATTTTTTCTAACACCCCTAATATATATATACAAATTTAACACTCCTAGTACGGGCCTTTTTTTTTTTTTTATCTGATGGCCGATAAAAGGTAAAGCTAAAATCATTTTAAGCTATTGATTAAAATTTTCAGTTAACTTTATACAAGATGCTGCTGATCCTGGGAACCTTCTAAACCTGTTGTTTTTGTTCAACATTAAAACAAATAAATGTGAAAGTTTAAGATTTCAGTTTTGTTTTAAATTTTGGAAAAAAAACGAGCTATGGTATTTACTTCTTTAAGTTTCCATTATTTTTTATAGACGTACTGATAACCTTGGGAGCTCGCTGAACATTTTTCTAGAAATTTAAAATTAAGTATATTATCTAAGATAAGAAAAAAAAACTTCTACAGTTTGAAAAGTCTGAAAATTTGTTCAATAAGCATTAATGCTTTAAGACATTAGAACAAAGTCATGATTGGCATTTGTATTTAAAAAAGTTTTGACGCCAATATTTGTTTGTACTGAAAATGATTATCGGCTTCCAATATTGGTTATCAGCCTCGACTACTAATAATTTGCATCGGTATCAGCCCTGAAAAAAAAACATATCGATCTATCCCTAGTAGTTTAGCATGTCTGTGAATTTGGTAGATGCTGCCTCACTGGTCATAAGAAAACTACACCCATGTGCACAGCTAAACTGCACTTTGCACTTGACTTGCATTGGGCGCCGAGTGTTATGCAACAGTCCATTGTGAATAAGTCATG